>NC_068443.1:36662315-36742315 GCF_023373465.1 Oncorhynchus keta
ATGTCATCTAATCCCAAACCCAGCCTATACATTTCAGCATGGCCACCCACCTGGCTTTCCGACACCGGCAGGTGTGACCTGCACCAAATTACAGTTGCCACGGCAATGCCATGTGTCAGAGCTCTGGGGGGAACGAATGTGTGGGGGGGGGGGAGTTAGATAATAGGAAGAAGGGAGCAATTATAGTGTCACCTCAGGGGGCACCTGTGTTTGTTTTCCGTCTGGGGAAATTATTATCGAGATTATTTTGTTGATATTTTCTCCAACTGTACCTATGCAAGCGTTGTGATGAACCACACAGAAATTGCATATGTCAGGAGGGAGCAGAAAGTGTCATTTGTTTATGGTGTTCATCGTGAACTTACAGAATACAGACAGATTTCACTGATGTCTCGTAATATTGTGCTGAACGTGGCGAGGGAGGCGGCGTGACTAGGAGCCTGTAAGTGAACGTGGAAAAGCGTTCAGAGACCGTGGAGTGTAGGAAAACCAATTTGATGGTAATCTGATGTACACATTGGAGTGTTTGTGAGTGAAATTAGATTTCGATTTGTTTTCCTCCTCTTACAGTATGAGGGGAATAGTTTTTTGCAGAAAGATCTATGGTCAACTATGATTGAGGAATCATTCTGTGGGTGCAATAGAACAATGGTAATCTATCAGGATATTTGACATATTTTGTGTGTGTCTTCTACCATATTTTTTCCTTATTATGAACAGATTAAAGCAATGCTTGTAAAGTGCTGGCGTTAAGGGGAAACAGCGAAGAATGTGAAAAAAATGTATGTCTTTTTGTTGTTGTTGAGCTCAACGTTGTGGAAAAATCATCAGCTTTTGACAGTTACTTCCTCTGTGAGGTCAACGATCAATGCAGACAGCTTCACTTAGCCTTCCCTCTACTTTTATGCATCCTGACTCATTGTCTGTGTCCAAAATGGCACCCTATAGTGCACTACTGGCGCTGGTCAAAAGTAGCGTACTGTATAAGGAATAGGGTGCCATTTTGGATGCGGCCGTTCTCTTTCTCCTGTAAGAGAAAAGCAGTTGGAGGAGAGGAGAGCGAAAGAAGGTTGTTGAGTACGAGAGTAAATAGAGCGACTATTGTCCTCGCTGTTCCGTATTCTTCCCACTGACATCCTTGAGAATTCTTTTGTCCTGGGTTGTTCATTAACGTTGTTACTATGCGATACATCTCATTTAGCTGTGCTGTTATGAGTGAGCTGTATTGAGCTGTATCCACTTTTAATATGATCTACAAACTGTAAATTCCAAGGCATCTGCTGAGGCTGAGGAGATGAATGTTCAAATCTTGGCTTGGTCATATTATTATACATAGGATTCTTTTTCTCCATTAGACCCCCACCCTATACCGGTCGGGTGTTACATATCCACCGTGTCTAGTTCAGTGAGAAGCCACACAAACACGTGTGCGCGCGCACACGCACACACACACACACACACACACACACACACACACACACACACACACACACACACACACACACACACACACACACACACACACACACACACACACACACACACACACACACACACACACACACACACACATTGAACTGTTTGCACAGCCTGGCCTTGTAGGCTCCTGTTTCATATCATTATTATGACTGCAGGGCTTAGCCAGGCCAGAAGCATGAATTCTTTCCCCCTCGCTGGCTCCAAGGGTAGCTAGGACAAATCGCCCGCTGGAAAACGCTCGCTGTTCCTCTCTCTGTACCTCCCTGTCTAAATTCAAATCAAGAGCCAGAGTGAGGGGGGAAAAAATGGGTAACGTGAGAATGGGATGGTATTTCATCAGGAAAAATGAAATCTCTCTCCCTCTCTAGCTCTTTTGCTTCCCCCCTGATTGTTCTCTCGCTCCACTTCCCTGTTGTCAGCCTCATCAGACATGTCAGATGGTTTCATCACAGTATAACCGGATACTAAAACCCTCAACGGTCTGGTGTTTTTATTTAATCACTTACTGAAGAAAGGAAATCTGGCCCAAGTTAGACAGTCAATTGATTTCTAACAATAACTGCAGCTCTTACAGATAGATACCCGTCACACCCTGATCTGTTTCACCTGTCTTTGGGATTGCCCCCACCCCCCTCCAGGTGTTGCCCATCTTCCCCATTATCCACAGTCAAATCAAATTATATTTGTCACATGCGCCGAGTACAATAGGTGTAGATCTTATAGTGAAATGCTTACAAGCCCTTAACCAATAATGCAGTTTGAAGATAAACATGTGTTAAGTAAAAAAATAAGAAATAAAAGAAACAAATAATTAAAGAGCAGCAGCAAAATAGGTGGTGGGGTGCATTTGCAAATAGTCTGGGTAGCCATTTGATTAGCTGTTCAGGAGTCTTATGGCTTGGGGGTAGAAGCTGTTTTGGTCCTAGACTTGGCGCTTCGGTACCGCTTGCCGTGCGGTAGCAGAGAGAAAAGTTTATGACTAGGGTGGCTGGAGTCTTTGACTATTTTTAGGGCCTTCCTCTGACACCCCCTGGTATAGAGGTCCTGGATGGCAGGAAGCTTGTTCCCAGTGATGTACTGGGCCGTTCGCACTTCCCTCTGTAGTGCCTTGCGGTCAGATGCCGAGCAGTTGCCATACCAGGGAGTGATACAACCAGTCAGGATGCTCTCGATGGTGCACTGTAGAACTTTTTGAGGATCTGAGGACCCATGACAAATCTTTTCAGTCTTGGTGTGCTTGGACCATGATAGTTTGTTGGTGATGTGGACACCAAGGAACTTGAAGCTCTCGATCTGCTCCACTACAGCCCCGGGCCGACGGGAATGGGGGCGTGCTCGGTCCTCCTTTTTCCTGTAGTCCACAATCATCTCCTTTGTCTTGTTCACGTTGAGGGAGAAGTTGTTGTCCTGGCAACACACGGCCAGGTCTCGGACCTCCTCCCTGTAGGAGTCTTCAAACTAAACGAACGTAGAGGGCAGTATTTTTGTGTTCATTTCTGAAGAAAATATGGATTCTTTAGACCTTTTAGAATGGTGAGAAAAATGCCTGCTGAGGGCAATCGAGAGCTGCTCTACAAATGATCAATAACCTAAACAGGTCTATTATAAATGGACCAGCAATTCAATGAACTTCTGACGAGCTCAACAGAGTTTGAGGATATTTTTCAACGAAAGTAAAGGACAGTAATGTTATGAGTGAAGTAGGAAGCGCAGGTTTCAATAAGATATGAATGTGCCATGCAAGGAGTGGTTTTATGACTGAATGTAAGTTGATTTATTATGATTTTTTACTCCGCTGGTCTCTGGAAGAAATTACGAAAATGTATCCAACAACAAGAGACGAGACCAAAGCCCTCAATATGTGGGAAAAGTACCCAATTGTCATACTCGAGGAAAGGTAAAGATACCTTAATAGAAAATGACTCAGGTAAAAGTGAAAGTCACCCAGTAAAATACTACTTGAGTAAAAGTCTAAAAGTATCAAAAGTAAATGTCATTTAAAAAATATACTTAAGTATAAATGATTTCAAATTCCTTATATTAGGCAAGCCAGAAGGCATTTGAAGCATTTGTGTTTAGTGAGTCCGCCAAATCAGAGGCCGGAGCGATGAGCAGGGATGTTCTCTTCGTAAGTGTGTGAATTTGACCATTTTCCTGTCCTGCTAAGCATTCAAGATGTAATGAGTATTTTTGTGTGTCAGTGAAAATGTATGGAGTAAAATGTACATTATTTTCTTTAGGAAGGTAGTGGAGTAAAAGTAGTCAAAAACATAAATAGTACAGATACCCCATAAAACGATTTAAGTAGTACTTTAAAGTATTTTTACTTAAGGACTTTACACCACTAGGTCTTGAGACCAGACTGGAGTCTTGAGTAATTCAACACTGGTTTTCCTCCATTCTCGCTTGGATGACTCCACAGAATTTGTGTTTATTGCTCCACACACAGGAAAACGTGATTCTGCAAATCACATAGCTCAATGCATAATCAACCATTCATCATAATAGTGTATCATATTGTTGACTCAGGACCTGCATAGAGGAACACTGAACACAGGGACGACCACGACGTGGCCAATGACTTACAGCAAATAGTCGCTCGGTTCAGGAATGACTGAAAATGCAGAACATTCATCTAAAATTGACCCTAGAAATAGTACTGTTAGGAGATCTGGAGAGATCTGGTCAGTCAATTACTAATATATTAGTACTCTTAAATACTTTTTCTATCTTCAACTCGCAATCCGTGGATACTATTTGATTAGATAGATTGAAATTGGGTTGTTGGGGGGTTCTTGGATGGTACTGTGGGAGGGATGTTGGAGGGCCGATGGCTGGCGGATCGCTGGTTCGGGTCTGTCGAACCTGCCATTTAGCAGGGCGTTGTGGGTCGCTCTGGATGGGAGTCTGTTAAATGACTAATGTGATGTAGATGTTGAGCGGCTTCACTGCAAATAGATTGTATGTTTTAAATATTCCATAATATATATATATTTTTTGAACGAGTCACTTGGTTAGGAATTCAGCACGAGGGTGTAACCAAAAAAGCTGCATACACATCAGCACCAGTAAGTAGTAGTAAGTAAACCAAATTGGCGCGGAGACATTCTGCAAGGGTCTGCAATGCTTTGTGATGGTAATGACCGTTAGAGCAGTGAATATATGTGATGGTAATGACTGTAAGAGCTGTGGATGGCCGTATAGGTGATGACCGTTAGCGATATTTGGGACTGTGATGACTGTTATTTCATGGAGTAATCAGTTCTCCCGTCATTAGGCGACAGACCCTGATCTGGTGTAGCACCAGTGAGAGTCATCTTTAATGAGGCGCGTTCAGAATCGTCTCCCTGTTCTGTTGCGGACTTATCTGCATCCTCAGGCCAGCAGGGTCGCTGGCTCAACTACATCACATAGTGTGTGTGTGTGTGTGTGTGTGTGTGTGTGTGTGTGTGTGTGTGTGTGTGTGTGTGTGTGTGTGTGTGTTAAGGTGGACCCAACCTCACAGGTACAAAAGATGCTTGCCACACCCTGGAGCCATGGCTAAGTTGGTTAGCTAGTACCGCACAGTAGCTTACAGTGGTTGCTCCACTATAAGTTTTGCGATTATGCTGCGGGAGTTAGAGGTAAATTTGTGGTTTAATACGGTACCCTGCGTCACTACTTCATTTCTCCAGGCCAGCGCAATGGGGAGTTCAAGCACTGATTATGCTTTTGGGTCCCAAGACAGCTACTGTGTCTCTAACTGACAATGAACAGGCGACATAAACCTAAGAAGAAACTGAAAATTGTGCACGACTTCAGTATTACTTACTAAAACTGTTGTTACACTAAGGTTTTTATTGTAAGAGAAACGTAGACTACAATCATAGTGTGGAAATGTTAGGATTATTAGTAACAATGTCTCACCCCAGGTTCAAGAATGACCTTATTCTCGCTCATTTTACGTTATTTGAAAACAAACATTTTTTTTTTTTTTAAACAAAGGGATTATTATTGTTATTATGAATTTATAATGATATAAAAGCTCCTTGGATATTGTCACATATATATTATTAACCCTGTAATTTGCAGGACAATATTTATTGGTCATATTGGTCATGGCCCCCGAGTGGCACACAATGGGATTGCCTTGCAGTTCTCCAGCTGTATCCACTGAAATTGCGCTGACTAGGGAAACGTTCCTGCTGTTCTTAGTGCCAGTCTGCACATTCAAACTAAAAGAATGTAACTAATAATGGCGTGAAAATGCCCCTGAGATATGAATTCGGAGGGCAGATATTATTAAATATGACATTTTATTTACAATAGTGATGGACACCTGGTGGCATTTTGAAAACAGGTTTTCAACCACGTGTAGCCCGATTTTTAGCAGCATACTGTAATCAAAGTGAGGACAACCGGTGATCTGCTGTATACTTATGGCCTTTTGTAACCTGAAAGTCACACCTTTCCAGTACTCCTCACCCCACCCCAATCTCCACCCTTAACACAGTTACCATTCAAGAAGGAGCTGTTTATCTAAAAACAAAATGACATTGCGACCAAAGAGAACAGACGAAATGGGCATCGTTTTCATCAAGCCAGCTTCTTTCTATAGTGCTACCCGTTCCAGGGTTAGGACTGTAACCACGAGAGGACTTGAAAATGAGCCGGAGCTGAGAGGGTCACCAACACTAAAGGTATTTTGATTTCAGTGCATTTTCTTTAAAAAATGTTTACGTAGCCTATCAATGTGTAGACATACTGTGTAATAGAATCGATGATTAAATAAAGTAAAAAATGTTTTTGTGTACTAAAAACGTGAATGTGTTCATGTACAGCATACAACCATGCCGACAACCATCCGTGGAGATCAGTGGGCAAAGGGCTGGATAACGCGTCGCACCCGTCCACATGGTTGCCAAGAAGTCGGCTAGTTCTGCTAGATTCTTAATTTGTGTACGCAGCATTTGTGTTGGAGTCACTTTTAATTCTTAATTGATCTACCGTTTCTATCATGGGCCACTGTAATCGTTGGGGGCTCTGGGCGGTACCATGCTGCTCATCTGAGGAAGGTGCACATGGATCAGATTCAAACTTTGAAGTCCGAGATCGAGACATTGAAGGCAGACCAGCAGATAGAGAAACATTATCTGAGGGCAGAGATACGGGCGACAGCTGATGCATTGGTCCAGAGCCAGGCGGCATTGGCGGAGAGTCAGGCGGAGAATGAGGAATGAGACGGAGTCACAATCCATGCCAGGCACACCTGTGAGCTCTGGAACTCCACCTCTGACAGGCAGAGTCAACATACCTGGCGGGTACGTCAGGTCGACGGTTCACCCTGGCATTTCCATTCCTCTTCTGACAACAGAACTTGACCAAGGCAAATGTGGCTTACCATCATTAATACTGTGTCTCAGAAGTTTCTGTCCATGACTGATGCAACCCGAAAAAGCATTTAAGACAGAGTTAATGAGTACTTGAAGTCACTGAGAATGTCTGGACATGGCCTGCTCTACCTTATGTAAGGAATTAGGCACTTTCCATGTTTACTACAGTATGTACTGTAGGTTATGTTTACTTGTCAGACTGCCTAATGAACACATGCAGGTGGCTTATATCTTCAAAATGCTTTAAATGCTTTATTATCCAAATGTAAATGCATATACTGTACAGTAATGTATTTCTTCATCAGCATCATTATGCTTTGGTTAATAAAATAATGATAAAAATACTCTTTCAAAATGCAGATGTTTTAGTTATGGATCCATAACTAATTACTATGGGAATAAATATCACTGAATTCCAGATATATTGGAACAAAGTTGTCTAATGAAGATAAACAAATTGTTGCTTGCTGGAAAATACACTTTCAAACACACAGTCATGTTGTACAGCGCCATTATAGCTATTAGCAGGTAGCTGGACAATAGACTTGCCTAGAAGGAGGGTAGTGGGAGAATTCTGTCATCAAATGTATTTTTTAGTCAGGTTGGCTGTATCACAACCGGCCGGGATTGGTTGCAATTTCTGTTTAATCCACCAGAAAAGACTAAACAAAAAGTATTATTATTATTATGTATCACATCTGACTGTGATTGGGAGTCCCATAGGGCGGTACACAATTGGCCCAGGGTTTCTCTCCCTCTAAAAATATAAATAAATGTTTTGGCCTTTACAAATATTATTTTGGCCTTTATTCAGATTATAATTGCTCACCTTTTTTTTTAAACAAAATAACTTCCAAAATATCGTTATATATTATCAAGTTGATGGCACAGTCATATCGCCTCGGCACCTACATAAAGCCGAGCGACTCGCTCATTCATGGCTTTGGATCAAAATAAATAAGTACCAACATTCTTTCTGATAGACTTTAACAAAGAAATGTTTTGGTTATCCTGACCTGGACACCATGTACAGTATTATAATAGCTTCCCGATTGGCACAGCGGTCTAAGACACTGCAGTGCAAAATGCGTTGCTACAGATACAGGTTTGATACCCATGCCGGCTGCCACCAGGAAACCCATATGTAGTTATTGGCGGTCACGTTATAAATACATGAGTGACATAGTGATAGTCATAGTGACATGAGTCTCACTAGTGTTGAGTAAAGTGGTGTAGGTCTTATTTATTTAAAAGAGCATATTGAAGTTAGAAGCAATAGGCTTTGTAGCTATAGCCTACCCGCTGTGGTCACTACTTCAGCATCGTTTCGCGCTGCTCTGAAACAAGCATGAGGACTTGATAAATCAATGAGATTTTTATTTTCACTGAATCTCCATTTGGGTATTGGTTAGACTACAATTATACAATTGTTCTGCTCTTTTGCGCTGTAGCCTACTCCCTCACTACCGTCACGTTTCCGTTCCATCCTAATGGAAAACCTGAGGGTGTTGTGATTTTCTTGGAATAGAAACACCATAATGTTAATCAAAGTAATTAAGCTAAATTTCTTAAAATCAGTCCCATATACTATGTTCTTACAAAAAAAGGTTTTAAATTCTCTTGTACGGCCACTACTGAAGGCTATCAAATGATTATCAAAGATGCCCTCTGGCGGTCCAACTAGCGTTAACTAGCTTTAATGGATACAATGGCTGACACTGAAGAAACGTGCCATTGAATTCTGCGGCACCGTGCAAGCTGTGCTGCAGTACGCTGCAACTTGTAAAGGACCAACTACTTTAGTTGTACTTGACATGGATGCATCGAGGCATCTACCACATCAAATCAAATGTATTTGTCACATACACATGGTTAGCAGATGTTAATGCAAGTGTGGCGAAATGCTTGTACCTTGTGTCTGTGTGTGTGTCTGCGCGCACGTGTGTCTGTCTCGCTCTGTGTGTGTGTATAGTGTGTAAGAGAGAGAACACAAACGTGTGTAAAGTGAGAGACAGAGAGACAGAGACAGAACACAAATGTGTGTAAAGTGAGACGGAGAGAGAAGGAGTGAAAGAACAAGATACACGTGCATTCTTGAATACAGCCCTGGCATTGGAAATTATGATGATGATGTATCTATGAAACCCGCCCACATTTTCAGAGCAATAGAAGTAGCAGGAGATACTATATTACACTACCTCGTTCGACACACTAGCTTCTTGATCAAGCTTCTTAGTGATAGAGAGAGTAGGTTACACTCGTGGTTGCCTAGGTGAGCCCATCACAGCAGGAATGGTGATCGAGTCACAGTTATTCTTGTGCTCCATAAACATACGGTACAACCCCACCTCTCTGTGACCAGCTCACTTGTCAATGTCTCATATCTGTCCCTGTGTTTAATGAGTCATTGTCTGCTGTAATTCATGTTGCCCTACAAAGGACTGGGGACTGACGCGTGTGCTGACAGTCAAGCAGGCAGGCATGGATGCAAGTCGGCAAACAGACAGGCCGACAGACAGGGTAGACTGTTGACTGTGTCACTGTGGCCCTTTAATGATTCATTTTACAGTCCTACCTTTTTATACCACCCATGGGTACAATGGCACCCTTGTTCCCCACCAGCAAATGTGTATGTAGACACACACCCACACACACATGGATGCACACAGATATTCGCACACAACTCAAAGAGCGAACCATTTAACCACGGCAAGGTGACTGGGAATATGGTTGAGGACAAACAGTCCAGTTAGGCCCTTCGTAAGGCGATCAAACAGGCAAAACGACAGTACAAGGACAAAGTGGAGTCGCAATTCAATGGCTCAGAGAAGTGACGCATGTGGTGGAGACTCCAGACAATCCCGGATTCAAAAGGGGAAACCAGCCACGTCGTGGACGCCGACGTCTTGTTCCCGGACAAGCCCGTCTGGGCTACTGGCCCAGACGGTATACCTATCCGCGTCCGCAGAACATGCGAAGACAGGCTGGCTGGAGTGTTTATGGACTCGTTCAATATCTCCATATCCTAGTCTGATCTCCCCATTTGCTTCAAGATGTCCACCATTGTTCCTGTACCCAAGAAAGCTAAGGTAACTGAACTAAATGACTATTGCCCCGTAGCACCCACTTCTGTCATCATGAAGTGCTTTGAAAGGCTAGTTAAGGATCATATCACCTCCACCATACCGGACACCCTAGACCCACTGCAATTTGCATACCGCCCAAATAGATCCAGGATGACGCAATCGCCATCGCACTGCACAATGCCCTATCCCATCTGGAGAAGAGGAATACCTATGTAAGAATGCTGTTCATTGACTACAGCTCAGCCTTCAACACCATTCTACCCTCCAAGCTCATCATTAAGCTCGAGGCCCTGGGTCTGAACCCCGCTCTGTGCAACTGCGTCCTGGACTTCCTGACGGGCGCCCCCCAGGTGGTGAAGGGTGGCCAATAACACCTCCACTACACTGATCCTCAACACAGGAGCCCCACAAATGTGCGTGCTCAGCCCCCTCCTGTACTCTCTGTTCACCCATGACTGCTGACTGTGGACTTCAGGACACAGCAGAGAGAGCAAAACCCCCATCCACATTGATGGTACCGCAGTGGAGAAGGTCAAAAAAAAACCCCATCAAGTTCCTCGGCCGACACATCACTGACAATCTGAAACGGTCCACCCACACAGACAGCGTGGTGTAGAAAGCGCAACAGTGCCTCTTCAACCTCAGGAGGCTGAAGAAATTTGGCTTGGCCTTTAAGACCTTCACAAACATTTTACAGATGGACCAGGACTCTCTAGAGGGTGTGGCGGTCTGCCCAACACATCACCGGGGGCACTATGCCTGCCCTCCAGGACATCTGCACCACCCTGTGTTACAGGAAGACCAAGAAGATCATCAGGGACCTCAGCGACCACAGCCTGTTCACCCCACTACCATCCAGAAGGTAAAGGTCAGTACAGGTGCATGAAAGCTTCTTTCTCAAGGCCATCAAAAAAAAAGAAAAACCCTTGAATGAGTAGGTGTTCTAAAACCTTTGACTGGTAGTGTCACTAACTAACTCCTACTAAATGTCACTAACCAACTCTCACTAACTAACATCCTTTGAACCTCACCAACTCTCACTAACTAACATCCACTGAACCTCACCAACTAACTCCCACTAAGAAGCTCAGTTTACAAGTTAACAAGAACAGCATATCTAGGAAGGGTTGTTTTTGCCCGAGTTATAGAAAAACAGTCTGGTTGTTCTAGGAAAGTGTTTTCTCTCAAAAGCTTTTGGAAATACATTTCCAGGGTCTTCACTTTAGCTGTATTTGTACACAGATTGCTGTTCATGGAATGATTTCTCAGTGGGCTTAGTATTTTGAGTTAGAAATACGAATACACACACACACACGCACACACACACACGAGCGCGTCCACAGATGCATACACAAACACAGATTGTTGCTCCGGGAATGGGAGTCTCTCTGAAGCCCTGCATGGATTAGCGTGGGAGTGTGTGTGTGTGTGTGCGTTGTGTTTGTGAGTGAGTCTGATTAAGTGGAGTAGAAAATAACAAGTTTTATATCCGCCACCGTCGGCTTGTGGAGATTTAGCAGGGAGAAAAGACCCCCTAAATACAGGGCATCTGGGGAATTTGGGAAATAGAGCAAGCAAATCGCATCACTTATCTCTCTAGTGTGATAACACACTCACAGTAGCACTGAGAATGGGTCATCATGCTCGTCAGATGGACTGGGCAACAGGAGGGTGGTTTCTGCAGTGGGGGGTTGATAGTCCAACCATGTAGATGCATACTTTACTTTACGGTCCGCTTTACCTTTTTTGATCTACTTTCAGTAGCAAAGGTAAATGGACGTAATGCTTAAGTAAATGACTCTGATTCTCAGAAATAAATGGATTAATATCATATAATTTCAACAAATACCACTGAAATAGGACTTCTACTTAAATGTTACCATTTGGTACCCGTTTCTACACCTTATCATTTAAAAAACCAAAAGGGGCAGCAAGAGTAAAGTGGTACAGAGTTTCTTCTGCATGTGAGGGGCAGGTGTATCCCCAGGACTGCCACTTAGCAGCCTCCCTGAACAGCCAGAGTGAGGTCAGACTGCAGCTCCCACCTGGTTACTGTGTGTGTGTGTGTGTGTGTGTGTGTGTGTGTGTGTGTGTGTGTGTGTGTGTGTGTGTGTGTGTGTGTGTGTGTGTGTGTGTGTGTGTGTGTGTGTGTGTGTGTGTGTGTGTGTGTGTGTGTGTGTGTGTGTGTGTGTGTGTGTGGTGTTGACTGGCACCTTACTCCCTGCAGGCCTGTTTTTGGCATAGTCTGGTTTGTGTAATACTGTAGTTTGGTGTGTGTGTGTGTGTTTGAGGCGTCTCAATATGTGTGGGTGTGTCCATCTGTCTGTTTTGTTGTAGATGAGCTGAGCTAACAAGCCCAGTTGCCAGGTGTGTTTTAAGCATTGTGTGTCAGTGTGTGTGAATCCAGACGCATAATTAGACGGTGTTTATCCCCTGTACCAACAGCAGATCAAGCATCCTGTTTTTGTCGGTTTGTTTGCTTGTGTGTGATAGGGAGATTTTGTGTGTGTGTGTGTGTGTGTGTGTGTGTTTAACCTTATTTCTGACGAACACACATATTCCAATGCATGCATTTAATAACGACACACAGCGAGACCCAAATGCAGACACGGGAGGCAGATGGTTTGAGCTCTGATATTCATTATAGTCCAAGGGGTAGGCAAAAGGCAGGTTGGGGACAGGCAAGAGTTCATAACCAGGTCAGAGTCCAAAACGGTACAGGGCGGCAGGCAGGCTCGAGGTCAGGGACAGGCAGAATGGTCAGGCAGGTGGGCTCAGAGTGAGGAAAGGCAAGGGTCAGAGCCAGGAGGATGAGAAAACAGAGACGGGGGGGGTGGGGGGGGGACCAGGCGCTAAGAAAACTGCTGGTTGACTTGGCAAACAAGACAAACTGGCACAGACAGACAACACAGGTATAAATACACAGAGGATAATGGGGAAGATGGGCGACACCTAGAGGGGGGTGGAGACAATAACAAGCACAGGTGGAACAGATCAGGGTGTGACAGCATTTGTTTGTGTGCTTGTATGAGTGTTTGTATGAGTGTTTGTGTGTGTTTGTATGAGTGTATGAGTGTTTGTGTGTGCGTCAGTTGCAATATATGTTTGTGTGTCGTGCAGATCTATCTTCTCAATAACAACCTTTTTTTTTTTTTTTTACAGCTGTTTGAAGCTGTAGAAACAACATTTTTGTTTCTACAACATATTTCACAGCGATGTAGATGGTACAAGGACTCCCTACACAGTGCAGGTTCTCTCACATAAACTGAAATTGAGCAAACGGTGTAGAATTTCACCAACAAAGCCA
The DNA here is from genome assembly GCF_023373465.1 of Oncorhynchus keta. NCBI lineage: Eukaryota > Metazoa > Chordata > Actinopteri > Salmoniformes > Salmonidae > Oncorhynchus > Oncorhynchus keta. Next base: position 36,675,560 of record NC_068443.1, read on the forward strand.
GAACAGCTTTCCCAGCTAGACAACAGATGCCACTCTGGCGGGAGAAATCATTAGGCGAATATCACAGCCAATCACAACACTGGCGGTTAAGTACTACTGTGAAAGGCTATCATTTCGCCATTAGCACCAGATATATCACAGACTTTTTTTCAGAAATGACAATGCAACATTTTTATAAAAATCATATGTGTAGCACCTTTAAGATGCCAGACCACACATACAGTCAGTTTGTTAATCATGCCAACCATTTTTTAAACAATAGTAGCCTAACCATGAGCATGGGGAAGGTTTTTTCTCTCTCTCTCGTTCCGCGCAACTGAGTCCAATAAGAGAGAACTCCTATTGGAATGCAGTCATTTATCTTTTCACCACGTGTCTGGCATTATGAGTAATGGTACTTTCACGCTTTTCAGCTCCCCTGATTACTTTTCTCCCCCTTTTCCCCGCCTATGCCTTTTTAGTCCTATGACGTATTCCTTCAAATGGAATGCACCTTTTCTAAAATGTAGATGTAAACTTTCGCGTGATGAAGTCGTGGAAACGGCAATGACAAAGGGAAGGTTGGCTTGAATGGATGATTGTTCATATTCTTGCAGACAGGAGTTCAGACATTACAATGTCACCTACAGTGCCTTCAGAAAGTATTCATGCCCCTTGACTTATTCCACATTTCGTTGTGTTACAGCCTGAATTCAAAATAAATTAATAAAAATATTACCCATCTACACACAATACCCCATAATGACAAAGTGAAAACATGTTTTGTTAAGTACTTAAATATTCATACCCCCGGGACAATACTTTGTAGAAGCAAAACATCTTTGGCAGAGATTACAGCTGTATTTTGGGGTAAGTCACTAAGAGCATTGCACACCTGGATTGTACAATATTATTATTTTAAATATTCTTCAATCTCTGTCAATTTGATTGTTGATCATTGTTAGATAGCCATTTTCCTTTCTTGCCATAGATTTTTCAAGTTGATTTAAGTCTAAACTGTAAGAAGGCCACTCAGGAAATTCAATGTCATCTTGGTAAGCAACTCAAGTGTAGATTTGGCCTTGTGTTTTAAGTTATTGTCCTGCTGAAAGGTGAATTTTGTCTCCCAGTGTCTGTTGGAAAGCAGACTTAACCCGGTTTTCCCCTAGGGTTTTGCCTGTGCTTATAGCGTTATTCTGTTTCTTTTTATCCTCCCTAAAACTCCCTAGTCCTTGCCGATGACAAGCATACCCATAACATGATGCAGCCATCACAATACTTGAAAGTGGTACTCAGTGATATGTTGTGTTGGATTTGCCACAAACATAACACTGTATTCAGGACATGAAGTTAATGTCTTTGTGGCATATTTGACCATTTTATTTTAGTGCCTTATTGCAAACAGGATGCACATTTTCACTCTGTCCTTTAGGCTAGCATTGTGGAGTAACTTCAATGTTGTAGATCCATCCTCAGATTTCTCCTATCACAACCATTAAAAACTCTAACTATTTTAAAGTCACCATTGGCTTCGTGATGAAATCCCTGAGTGGTTTCCTTTCTCTCCGGCAACGGAGTTAGGAAGGACACGTATCTTTGTACACCATCCAAAGTTTAATTAATAACTTCACCATGTTCAAAGGGATATTCAATGTCTACCAATATGGGCCCTTCTTTGCGAGGCATTGGAAAACCCTCCCTGGTGTTTGTGTATGAATCTGTGTTGGCAATTCACTGCTCGACCGAGGGACCTTACAGATAATTGTATGTGTGGGGTACTGAGATAAGGTAGTCATTAAAATAAATCACGTTAACCACTATTATTGCACACAGAGTCCAAGCAACTTATTATGTAACTTGTTAATAAATCAAACATTTACGCCTGAACTTATTTTGGCCATAAAGGGTTGAAAACGTACGGCTCAATACATTTCAGCTTTTCATTTATAATTCATTTGTAAACATTTATAAACACATAAATTCGACTTTGACATTATGGGGAATTGTGTGTAGATGGGTGGCATACATATTTTGGATTGAATTCAGGCTGTAACACAAAAATGTGGGGTGCGGATACTTTGTAAAGGCACTGTATGTTGTAGTACATTAATAGTATTTTGGTATGTGTACCAAACAAGAACATAAAATGCAACATGCAACAAATTAAAAGATTTTTACTAAATTACAGTTAATATAATTCATTAGGCCCTAATCCATGGATTTCAAATGACAGGGAATACAGATATGCATCTGTTGGTCACAGAAACACTATATATACACAAAAGTATGTGGATTCCCCTTTAAAATGAGTGCATTCTTCTATTTCAGCCACAACTGTTGCTGACAGGTGTATAAAATTGAGCACACAGCCATGCAATCTCCATAGACAAACATTGGCAGTAGAATGGCCTTACTGAAGAGCCCAGTGACTTTCAACGTGAAACTGTCATAGGATGCCACCATTCCAACTAGTTAGTTCATCAAATTTCTGCCCTGCTAGAGCTGACCCGGACAACGGCAAGTGCTGTTATTGTGGCGTGAAAACGTCTAGGAGCAACAACGGCTCAGCCATGAAGTGGTAGGCCACACAAGCTCACAGAACGGGACCACTGAAGCACGTAGCGCGTAAAAATCGCCTGTCCTCAGGTGCAATACTCACTACCGAGTTCAAACTGCCTCTTTAATAAGCAACGTCAGGACAATAACTGTTTATTGGTAGCTTCAGCCACGAAGTGGTGGGCCACACAAGCTCACAGAACGGGACCACTGAAGCACGTAGCGCGTAAAAATCGCCTGTCCTCAGGTGCAATACTCACTACCGAGTTCAAACTTCCTCTTTAATAAGCAACGTCAGGACAATAACTGTTTATTGGTAGCTTCATGAAATGGGTTTCTGCAAACAAGCATAAGATCACAATGTGCAATGCAAAGAATCAGCTGGAGTGGTGTAAAGCTTGCCGCCATTGGAAACGCGTTCTCTGGAGTGATGAATCACACTTCACTAATCTGGGTTTGGCGGACGCTATAAGAACGCTACCATCCCCAATGCATAGTGCCAACTGTAAAGTTTGGTGAGGAGGTATAATGGTCTGGGGTGGTTTTTCATGGTTCGGGCTAGGCCCCTTAGTTCCAGTGATGGGAAATCTTAATGCTACTGCATACAATTACATTATACACATTCTGTGCTTCCAACTCTGTGGCAACAGAGAACTGTTTCAGCATGACAATGCCCACGTGCACAAAGCAAGGTCCATACAGAAATGGTTTGTTGAGATTGGTGTGGAAGAACTTGACTGGCCTGCACAGAGCCCTGACCTCAACCCCATCAAACACCTTTGGGATGAATTGGAACGCTGACTGCGAGTCAGGCCTAATCACCCAACATCAGTACCCAACCTCACTAATGCTCTTGTGGCTGTATGGAAGCAAATCCCCACAGCAATGTTCCAACATCTTGTGGAAAACCTACTCAGAAGAGAACAGGCTGTTATAGCAACAAAGGGGGGGGGGGGACCAACTCCATATTAATGCCCATGATTTTGGAATGACATGTGCGACGAGCAGGTGTTCACTAGAGCTTTGGCAGTCACAAAATGTCATAAGTCGGTGATTGTCAAGCAAATAACTGCCGGTCTCACGGTAATTGACTGTTCATTAACATAAATACATTTAGCATCTCCTGGCTTCCATGCATAGCCTACAAGCCACTGATGCAGACTTTGGAACATCTACATTTTAAAAAAGTCCATGTAATATAGCCGACACCATCACAATAAATCCATTATTTATTTGAAACATGTCTAAAGCATCATGATATGAAGAAAATGTAGTTTATTTATGTTAGGTCCTGATCTGGCTATGCAATATTGGCTGTGGGCGACACTCAATTAGCAGACAAGACTTGCTTAGAATACCGGGGCATTATTTTATAGTATGAGGAATACAATTGAACAAAGCTGAATAAAATAGAAACAGTATTTGAGGGAGTGTGCACAATTGGCTATTCTGTGTTGAGTGGTTCAACAAAGAAACAGGTACTCCAATATCCTTAGAGTTTTCTGTAACTTTAATTGTGACACAAACGTTGGGCTATATGTTTAGATGTTTAATACATTCTAGGTGTCACGCCCTGGTCGGAGTATTTTGTATTTATCTTCATGTATTGGGTCAGGCCAGGGTGTGGCATGGGGTTTTTGTATTGTGGTGTGTTTGTCTTGGGGTTTTGGTGGTGGTATTGGGATTGTAGCTTAGTGGGGTATCTAGCAAAGTCTATGGCTGTCTGGAGTGGTTCTCAATCAGAGGCAGGTGTTTATCGTTGTCTCTGATTGGGAACCATATTTAGGCAGCCATATTCTTTGAGTTTGTCGTGGGTGAGTGTCCTTAGTGTCCTTAGTGTCCTTAGTGTCCTTAGTGTCCTTAGTGTCCTTAGTGTCCTTAGTGTCCTTAGTGTCCTTAGTGTCCTTAGTGTCCTTAGTGTCCTTAGTGTCCTTAGTGTCCTTAGTGTCCTTAGTGTCCTTAGTGTCCTTAGTGTCCTTAGTGTCCTTAGTGTCCTTAGTGTCCTTAGTGTCCTTAGTGTCCTTGTTCCTATCGCTGTGTTAGTTGACAAGTATAGGCTGTTTCGGTTTTCGTTACGTTTATTGTTTTGTAGTGTTTGTTTATTCGTGTTTACGTTTGTTTCATTAAACATGGATCGCAATCTACACGCTGCGTTTTGGTCCGACTCTCCTTCACCACACCAAGAAAACCGTTACACTAGGGCTGCGTGATGCGACTCTAATGATGATTTGAAAAAAGTCACATGAAAGGCATGAGCTCTGCTTAGTTCTTTTTTGTGCAGGCTGTACACACTTCATCAGTCTCTCATTTATAATTTGACAAGCACTTGATAATCCCTCAAATTATCAGCAGTATCCCCTTTGTGTGGCTGTAATGCCCCCGAACTTGAAACTCACGTTCTGTATATTTATGCCAGGTATTCTCTACACCCATTGTAAAGCGGATTAATGTGCTTAATTTTAAGAAGTTATTTGGCCCCTTTAGTTGTAATACAAACCTTATCAAAAGATATACGCCTATGGGCTACATGAGGTGTGGGACTATGATTTGAAGTGATAATATACAATTCAGAAGTGATAGGCTAATATTGTCACCCACCATGTCTTTACATATACTAAATAATATGTGGGAATTGTTATTTTATTTAGAAAGGTGCATGATAATGGTCCAGTCTCGACACAGGGGCCGATGAATAAAAATACATATTATCTATCCACTTAAATAGCAAATAGAGGGCGATTTTCCAGTGGTTCATTTTCATGCCAGCCAGGTAGGCTATACTCCTGTTGTAAAAACACGCAATGTGCTTAATATTAGGAAAGTTTAGATATAAATATAGTAGGCCTAGCCTATTGAAAGCTGATGGGATCCTCCTCTTTTTAATAGAATAGTCATCACTCTGTTGTTTTCTCACGCAACTGCATAACCTATGGAAATGTTGCGCAACATGAACTCATGGGCTCTCATGAAGTGTTAGGTTTTAGATTACATTTGCATTGATGTCAGAGTGATTAGAAGGACAAGAGTGCTGAGTACCAGGCAGTTAACACATTTGGTAAGTTACTAATGACCATCAGCAGCATCAGATCTTGGAGAAGCCTAATTTGACTAAACGGTTTGACTCCGTTCCATTCATTCCATTCCAGCCATTCCAATGAGCCCGTCCTCCCACCAACCTCCACTGCAAAGTGACTCAATGGTTGCTACATGCTTGCAGAGTGGTTACCGTACCATGGAGTTTTACTGTGGTCGCCATGCGGTTGCCGTTGGGTAGCAATGCCCGCCCAACAGGCCCTTCCATGGTCCCGGTGCTGATCTGGTGATTAATGCCGTGCTCGGGGACCCTGATAGTAACGGTGACAGCCCATGCATCTTAGCTGGCCAAACCGAAGCCAAAGCCGTTTTCCTCTCCCCTCCCTCTGTCACACCCCTCACTGTGCCCACCAGGGTACAATTTATAGTGCATCAGGATTGTCCTCTATCTCCTGTCCAACACTGCTGCTCGTGTGTGTGTGTGTGTGTGTGTGTGTGTGTGTGTGTGTGTGTGTGTGTGTGTGTGTGTGTGTGTGTGTGTGTGTGTGTGTGTGTGTGTGTGTGTGTGTGTGTGTGTGTGTGTGTTTGTGTGAGTGAGTTATTACGTGTGTGTGTGAGTGAGTTATTACTTGTGTGTGAGTGAGTTATTACTTGTGTGTGAGTGAGTTATTACTTGTGTGTGAGTGAGTTATTACGTGTGTGTGTGCCATCACCCAGCACAGGGGTAAGGCTCTAATAGAGGTCTGTGCTTATCTAGGTTGATTAAGATGGGAAGCAGGAATGGCGATGGGGGACCAGGGAAGAGTGGAATTGAGTGTTTATATGTCTCTCCGTGTGTGTGTGTGTGTGTGTGTGTGTATGTGTGTGTATGTGTGTGTGTGATTGTGTGGTTAGGGGAGAGGTTCTGATGGTGACGTAGCAGAAAATGAGGGATAAATTGAAAACCTCTCCTGATACTGCATGGTGATCCACACAAACACACACTTCACAGACAGACACAGTGCTGGCTGTGTTTAGTCCCATGTCTCCTTGGCTACTGTTTTATCTTCACCTGTCAGGTTGGATCCCAGTCAGTCACAGAAGCTTATGGAGATTCCCTCAGCAAACAGCCAACATTCCCTCCCTATTTAGATACTGTAGTATGTCCAAGGCTACTGCTGCCTTTGAAATGACTAGCTACCTACCTCCTGCGCTATCTGGGCTGGGTTTTGGTACTGTCATTCAAAACTATGTGTTTTACTACTACACTCTGTAGTGGTCTGAGTACAGCCTGGGAGTGTGAGTGCGAGTGTGACTGATTGATGCAAATTAATTCCATGTGAAACATTATTGCTACAGACTTGTGGTCGGGACAATTGTACGGCTTCTCAAATGTCAAAATGTGTTAGTAGTAGGGGAGCGGTTTAGAGGTAGGGAGTCCATCTGGATGTGGCAATAATGCTGTGCTCTGCCAAAGAGAAGCAACGGGGTTGAGCCCCAATCTAGAAAGGTCAAGGTGGTTGGTATACAGGGATGGGATGGTAAAGGTGCTAAAAACAGAGGTTTATAGTTCACAAGCAGTTTTATGGTTTTAGAACTGATGTGATCTGATGAATGCTGTCTGTTTTTAATTCACCTTAAAGTGGAGGGAGTAATTGCGAGGGGAGGACAGTGAAAAAGGGGTGGACTTTCACCATATTTCCCCCCTTCGATGGACTAGAGGAGTATTGGAGGAATGGAGGGGAAGAGGAAAGTATGGAGAGGAATGGATGTCAATATACTTCTGGTCTTCCTTATTGGCTTTCTGCAAGAGTGATGGGCCTCTGAATGAGTGATGGGGTGTCTGTTAATACACTGGCGATTGACATACACGATCTGCCGAAAAGCTGTGTTTAAGTGCTCTCTTTATGACTCAGAAAGCCTAAGTGACTGAGGAAATGGTGCTCACTACCGTGATTTAAGGAGCAAAGATCCTCCCTGCTCAGAAAGGGAATTATCCCACTTTCAGTTTTAAAGCGAAGTATGTTGGATGCCCGGACGAATGCAGGCACGTGTACATGCATGCGCCCAGGCTCTCACCCAAGCACGCCCACACGTACACACACACATACACACTGTCTGCATCCTTGGTTTGGTCCAATTTTCACCAGTCACATCTCCCCTAATCCCGTCACTCCATGCAGTGTGTGTGTGTGTGTGTGTGTGTCTGTGGGCCAATGTGGAGAGAAAGGGAGGGATAAACCAGAACAGCTGTTTAGGGGATTAAAACAGGCGTTGGACTGACACTGATCTGCTACATGGCTACATATCTCCCAGAATTAACGTCAGCTCTGACATCTAAAGCCCCTTCAGCTCTCCCAGGCTTTCCTGTGGCGGTTATTGAAACGTCCTCTAGGCCAGAGCTGTACTACAGAGCGAACGCGCAGTCAGATATATTTTGGGAGAGATGGACGTTGTTTTTTTTCTTCTTTCTAGCTCAGCTGTTGTTTAGAATTTGTAGAGCCTTGAGAAGTTTTTTCCCTTTTTCGGTTCCATCTGACTGTAGTTTAAGAAGGAATGGCATTATGATCCCATGACAATTTGGTGTATGATTTGCCTCCCAGACGTCAAACTCTCTGTGGTGCACTCAGACTGTGTGTGCGCGTGAGTGTTTGTGCGTGTGATTGTTTGTGCGTCAAGCAGGAATGTCACAGTAGATCAAGCAGGTCAAAAGGATCGCCATGGGCAGGATCTACTCTTTACTTCCACACTTATCCCAGGGCTTTTGGACTCCTCAACCATGACCAAGGCTCCCTCTCGAAAACACCTTTTGCATGCAAGTTAAGCTCCCGAGGGGTAATCTCTCAACTCTTCCTCTCTGTACTACATACAGTATTGGCATGTAAGCCTAGCTATAAGTAGTCCTATTTAGCCTGTGCCTATGGTGAAATATACTGTGTTTCAATCAAAAATATAGTTCAGCTACAGGCAGAGTATGTGGGTTTTCAGAGGTTTTGTAAAATTAAATGAAACACCCACAAACTGTGTTCAGGTAGACATTCATGGTTGGAGTGGTGCGCAACAACAAAGACCGAAATCCACAAATAAGTCTTACCCAAGGAACACTTTCTTTGACAAGTAGACTCACTTCATTCTCACCTGCTGGGCGGCTTTTCTGGGAACTGTGAAAGGCACAGTGGAGATGTGCAAACTAAGCCCCCTTCCACAGACCCCACTCCACCTGAGCCCTAAGACAGACAGACAGACGGAATGGGCTCAGATCCGAAGTGTGAATGGGGAGACGGAAGGGGGCGGGGTTATTGCTAAACGCATGACTGCAGGCATAGTGTCCCACTGGAGCTCAAGTGTTTCACAGAGTGTCAAAGCTGAATGACAACTCAGCAGCCACCTGGATTTCGGCGCGATTTTGACAAAAAAAGAACCGGAGATCACAAATGCGTAAAGCATGTTCTTTTTGAAAATGTCATCTGGTCCGTAGAGATTGAGTGCATGGCAGGTGGTGTTCACACCCTCCGGAGGGCCATAAAAGCCTCGCTCCATCTGAACCGTAAAAAAAAATCTTGCCAGTTCTTTTACGAGGTGAAAGGAACTGATTATTGAATAAAGCAAGTCCCATTCAAAGCTGCCAGTTAAATGGGTTTGACCTCAACGACCGTTAAAAACGACACTACTGAAAAGGTGACAGCCATGGTCAGGTAAGGATAGTGGATACTGGAACTCTTTCCCTGTAAAATAAAGAGTTTAAAGCCAATAAATTGGTAGCTGCTCAATTGGCTGCTCAGCTACATGACTTTATGGACAACTCACAGGAGAAGAGTCATATGTACTGTTAACAAATGGGCTCCCCCTTTCTTGAGTCTGTCCTTTCCCCTTGACACTGTCTTCTATGCCTGCTCTTTGACCTTTAAGAACTGTTTGACAAATGTATTTGTAAAAATTGTTGTGCAAATAAAAGGTGATTGGTTGATTAATTGAAAACAGTTGGTCTTTGTCTGCACGGACACTGTCCATTAACTCTCAATAAGTGTTGACAATCCCATGGCTGGAGACATTGCCTTTCCCTCTACCTAGACTGGTTGGAGGAGTGGATAATGGATTGAGACAGAAACTATTGGAAAGGGACATTACGGTCTCCCCACTGCTAAGGGATAATGGGAGGAGGACCAAGTCCCAGCAGCAATTTTAATTTGAAATGCCCAGAGATCCTGTGAGTTAGCAGACCAGCCCAGTGGCTCACAGATACAGAGGCCAGAGGACACTCTGTGGCGAAACACCTTTTAATTCAATTCAGCAGGCGACACACAGCAGGTCCTCGCTGCCACTCAGAAGCGTCATGCCAATAGGGGCGCAGGGGCCTTCGGAAAGTATTCAGACTCCTTCACTTTTTCCACATTTTGTTACGTTACAGCCTTATTCTAAAATTGATAAAAATTGTTTTCGCTCATCAATCTGCACACAATACCCCACAATGACATTTTTGCAAATGTATAAAAATAAATTGGAATGTCAAATTTACATAAGTATTCAGACCCTTTACTAAGTACTTTGTTGAAGCACCTTTCGGCAGCGATTACAGCCTCTTCTTGGAATGACGCTCCAAGCTTGGCACACCTGTATTTGGGTAGTTTCTCCCATTATTCTCTGCAGATCTGCTCAAGCTCTGTCAAGTTGGATGAGGAGCGTCACTGCACAGATATTTTCAGATCTCTCCAGTGTCGTTCGAACGGGTTCAAGTCCGGGCTCTGGCTGGGTCACTCTAGGACATTCAGAGACCTGTCCCAAAGCCACTCATGCGTTGTCTTAGGTGTATTCTTAGGGTTGTTGTCCTGTTGGAAGGTGAACCTTCGCCCCGGTCTGTGGTCCTGAGCGCTCTGGAGCAGGTTTTCATCAAGGATCTCTGTACTTTGCTCGATCCTGACTAGTCTCCCAATTCCTGCTTCTGAAAAACATTCCCACAGCATGACGCTGCCACCACCATGCTTCACCATAGGGATTGTGCCAGACGTCCTCCAGACGTGACACTTGGCATATTGAGAACAGAGTTCAATCTTGTTTTCATCAGACCAGAGAGTCTTGTTTCTCATGGTCTTTAGGTGCCTTTCGGCAAACCCCAAGCGGGCTGTCATGTGCCTTTTTAATGAGGAGTGTCTTCTGTCTGGCCACTCTACCATAGGCCTGATTGTTGGAGTGCTGCGGAGATGGTTGTCCTTCTGAAAGGTTCTCCCATCTCCACAGAGAAACTCTGGAGCTCTGTCGGAGTGACCATCGGGTTCTTGGTCACCTTCCTGACCAAGGCCCTTCTCTCCCGATTGCTCAGTTTGCCCGGGCAGCCAGATCTAGGAAGAGTCTCGTTGGTTCCAAACATTTTCCATTTAAGAATGATGGAGGCCACTATGTTCTTGGGGACCTTCAATGCTGCAGAAATGTTTTGGTATCCCTCCCCAGATCTGTGCCTCAACACAATCCTGTCTCAGAACTCTATGGACAATTCCTTCAACCTCATGTCTTGGTTTTTGCTCTGACATGCCCTTCTACCTTATATAGACTGATGTGTGCCTTTCCAAATCATGTCCAATCAATTGAATTTACCACATGTGGACTCCAATAAAGTTGTAGAAACATCTCAAGGATGATCGATGGAGACAGGATGCACTTGAGCTCAATTCCGAGTCTCATAGCAAAGGGTCTGAATAGTTATGTAAATAAGGTGCTTTTTAAATATATATTTTTTATACATTTGCAAAGATTTCTAAAACCTGTTTTTTTCTTTGTCATTATGGGGTATTGTTTATAGATTAATGGGGAAAAAAACAACTGAATCAATTTTAGAATAAAGCTGTAATGTAACAAAATTGAGAAAAGTCAAGGGGTCTGAATACTTTCCCGAATGCACTGTATTTATTTATTTTGTTATATTTTTTGTTGTTGTTTCTCTGTAATACTACTTGCCACCCCCTGTAGCAATTTTATGAAATGGGCTTTAGCTAGACCAGATAGGTTCCCAATTTCCCAACCTCAAAACTAGCTAACAAGAATATAAACACAACATGCATGTTGGTCCCATTTTCCATAAGCTGAAATAAAAGATCCAATACATTTTCCATAGAAGCTTATTCCTCTCAAATTTGGTGAACAAATATGTTTACACCCCTGTTAGTGAGCATTTCTCCTTTGCCAAGATAATCCATCCACCTAAAAAGAGCTTATTAAACAGCATGATCATTACATAGGTGCACCTTGTGCTGGGGACAATAAAAGGCCACAAATGTATCACGTTATGAGGGCAAACACATTTCTCTTATTGCCTCTTAAATGTGTCTGGCACAGCTGGAATGAGTTGGTTATCTATCTTCGCTGGCAAGGTTTGTAGACTTTATAACAGCAAGCAATTACTAAATGTACTGAACTCACATTATTTTCAATCTTTTACCAGTATTTGAGCAGAGCAGCATATTTAGTTTCTTTAAAAAAAAAAAAAAGAACCACCAGTCAGTAGGATACACTCAGCTCAAGGCTTAGATATTCAGAAATAAACATATTTTTGACATAGAATTAAGCATAATGATTATGGCTCAAGATTGCAGGACAACGCTGTTTCAGGTTGTTAAAAAAAGGTGATATTCTCCAACTTTCAGTTAGAAATATAGAGATCACATTCTCCTTCCTCCCTTCTTCCCCTCCACGTTCCCCCTAGTTGTCACCTCTCTACTTTCACCCTACCCCTTCAAATCTCTCCATTCTCCCACTTGTCCCAAAGCCACTCATGCGTTGTCTTAAGTGTGTTCTTAGGGTTGTTGTCCTGTTGGAAAAACAACAAAGTCATAATTCAGGCTTGAGGACTTTTAATGATAAATCAAGCCATGCTACAAATCAAAATCGAGAACAATGCGCTTATTATTGATCACAATTATGCAACATGGAGAGCCAATTTTTTTGGGGGATTCAATATCGCCCTCTCTCCAACCTTTACGACAGGTAATTGATATTTCAAATCCCTCTTGGGTGTCAATGCCACACTGGCACCAGTTAAATGCCACAATTGAGTAAATACTCTAAAAACAGGAAATATGGAGTTTAATGTTTGTTTGAAGTCAAATCAAACTAATTAATCTTCTAGAAGCTGATTGGGCTGCCAATGGGCACAACAGAGAGAACTCTGGGAGATATTATATCTTTCTATAATGGCTTTCTCCAAAGAGAAGTCATCATTCATTTATAATATGGTTTCTGTGAACACTCAACATACATAACTTATAAACCTCTCATGGCACTCATTCAGGCATTCATCATGTTAACGATATAAATCAAATCAGAATGTGTGACTGTATGAGTCATATGATGATCTAGCGCTGTCCATTCTCCTCTAACTAACAGTTCCCCCTTTAACAACGTTATAAAAAGGAGAATGGTTACAGAGACAACTAACCAGCTATCTGCTCACTGAGGGAGTACCTAACATGGACAGCATGTTTTTTTCCCCCCAAAATATATTCTTGGAACTGCAACATCTGTTTGGGACACTTCTGCCACCACACCCAACGATATTCAAAACGGTTGACACATCCCAGCTCAAACAATCCTCCTCAGCATGGAGCTCAGCTACTCAGGTCTTGATGCACTCTCTCTCTGGTGGTTAGAGAGGAGCTGAGGCAATATACACGAAGAGATGGGTGGTAAATCAGTATGAGGTGGTAAATCAGTATGAGTGTTGTAGCCTCACTCTCCTTCTCCACTCTCCCTAGGGGTTTCTGTTAGTGATGGTTTAAAGTCCAGCCTGGCCCTCGATGGTGTCACTCACTCTCATTCCCGGCACATGGTCGTCATCAGTATTGTGGAAGCTACTCTGAAAATATGGTTTACCAAGCTACCAATTACTTCACATTGGAAGAAGTTAAAACTACACTAAAGCTAACCTAAAGAAAAATATAGTTTACTTAACTAAAGTTAGTTGGAAAAAGTAGTTCAATGCATCCCATCCAGTGGAGGCTGCTGAGGGGAGGACAACTCATAATAATGGCCGGAATGGAGAAAATGGAATGGCATCAAACACCTGGAAACCATGTTGGATGTATTTGACACCATTCCACTAAAGTCTTGACCACGAGCCCGTTCTCCCCAATTAAGATGCCACCAACCTCCTGTGGTCAAATCTGCATTGTCGTCATATCTATATCGGAAATATAATAGACTACAAATTGCAAAAACAGGTCAAGAATGTGTAATTTAGGTTATTAAACACAGTGTTTCAAATCAAATCAAGTTATTTCTCACAATGGTCGAATACAACCTGGCTGTGAAATGCTTACTTACAAGCCCTTAATCAACCATTTAGTTCAAGAAATAGTTAAAATATTTACTAAATAAACTAAAGTTTAAAATCGAATCAATCACAGGGTACAAGAAACGTACATAACAATGAGACGACAGTATATACAGGGGGTACTGGTACCAAGTAATGTTTCAAGTGAGAATTAGGCAGGTCTGAATCAGAAAAAGAAAGGAAACTTGCCTACCCATATTTTATTTTTGCCAAAAACGTAGTGTGTAGTTCTAGTAGTTACAGTTGAAGTTGGAAGTTTACGTACCCTTAGGTTGGAGTCATTAAAACTAGTTTTTCAACCACTCCACAAATTTCTTGTCAAACTATAGTCTGTTTGGACATATACTTTGTGCAAGTCATTTTTCCAACAATTGTTTACAGACAGATTATTTCACTGTATCACAATTCCAGTGGGTCAGAAGATTACATACACTAAGTTGACTGTGTCTTTAGAAGCTTCTGATAGGCTAATTGTCATCATTTGAGTCAATTGGAGGTGTACCTGTGGATGTATTTCAAGACCTACCTTCAAACTCAGTGCCTCTTTGCTTGACACCATGGGAAAATCTAAAGAAATCTACAAAAAAATTGTAGACCTCCACAAGTCTGGTTCATCCTTGGGAGCAATTTCCAAATGCCTGAAGGTAACACATTCATCTGTACAAACCATAGTACATAAGTATAAACACCATGGGACCACGCAGCCGTCATACTGCTCCGGAAGGAGACACGTTCTGTCTCCTAGAGATGAATGTATTTTGGTGCGAAAAGTGCAAATCAATCCCAGAACAGCAAAGGATCTTGTGAAGATGTTGGAGGAAACGGGTACAAAAGTATCTATGTCCACAGTAAAACAAGTCCTATATCGAGATAACCTGAAAGGCCGCTCAGCAAGGAAGAAGCCACTGCTCCAAAATCTCCATTAAAAAAAGCCAGACTACGGTTTGCAACTGCACATGGGGACAAAGATCGTACTTTTTGGAGAAATGTCCTCTGGTCTGATGAAACAAAAATAGAACTGTTTGGCCATAATGACCATCGTTTTGTTTGGTGTTGTGGGGGTGCATTGCTGCAGGAGGGGCTGGTGCACTTCACAAGTTAGATGACATCATGAGGGAGAACAATTATGTGGATATATTGAAGCAACATCAATGCATCAGTCAGGAAGTTAAAGCTTGGTCGCAAATGGGTCTTCCAGATGGACCTTGACCCCAAGCATAACTCCAAAGGTGTGGCAAAATGGCTTCAGGACAACAAAGTCAAGGTATTGGAATGGCCATCACAAAGCCCTATAGAAAATATGTGGGCAGAACTGAGAAAGCGTGTGCGAGCAAGGAGTCCTACAAACCCGACTCAGTTACACCAGCTCTGTCAGGAGGAACGGGCCAAAATTCAACTAAGCTTGTGGAAGGCTACCCAAAACGTTGGACCCAAGTTAAACAATTTAAAGGCAATGCTACCAAATACTAATTGAGTACAGTATATGGTAACTTCAGACCCACTGGGAATGTGATGAAAGAAATTAAAGCTGAAATAAATCATTCTCTCTACTATTATTCTGACATTTCACATTCTTAAAATAAAAAGGTGTGATGCTAACTGACCTAAGACAGAGCATTTTTTACTAGGACTAAATGTCAGGAATTTGAAAAACTGAGTTTAAATATTTGGCTACGGTGTATGTAAACTTCAGACTTCAACTGTTGCTGCTCATCTGCATGGCATTAAAGTATTTTATACTGAAAACACTACCAAGATTTGAATTGAGTTCAACTACAACCAAGCTATGGCAAAATGTAGTTAAATTACTAGTTGAACTACATGTAGTTCATTACACTGGTTCTCGTATATACCACAGTGTCCTAGCCTGTGTCTCCAGTACAATATCTACTTGGGAGATAATCAGCTTATAACAATGTGATGGCTCAGGCAAGTCAATTAATTCAGAATCTCCTAGAGATAATTGTCTTCGCTGCGGGTTTTTATGACTCGTATGATAAAGACCAGAGTTTATGGCCTCTTTAATGAGTGTTTAAGAAGAACAACACTGAGCAGTTACAGTACATGCACGCAATAATATGATTGTGGAGAGTCAGATTAATATAGTTTATTTAAAAAGTTGACATGCCTGGCAAGAAGAACGATTTCCCGAATAATCCTGTTTACATCGACACGTCTGAAATCACACGACTGGTGGGACTTTTGATAAATACAAATCAAAATAAACGTTCCATCGCAGTTATCATGTTATTTTCATTCTGGGTTCGGACATATAAAGTCATCTCGTTAAGACACTTTCAGTTTTGCAAAACTCACTTCACTCGTAATAAGGCTCGCTTGGCTGGTGCTAGCGCAGATCAAGTACACCGCCGGGACACCGATTTTAAGCGGTTTAATTTCCTAATTAATCCAACCATTGCTCTGAAAACCAGGTGTTTTAATCGCTATGCTTATTTAGACGTTGACTCTATGCTGATTTAAGATAAGCAGAGTAAGGTGTTTACATGTCTATTTCCACACTCGGCCTACTGCCATAATCAGTTTATTATTGAATTAGTGTGCATGTATAAATACTCACTGGTGAATATTTTAAAACTGCATCAGATGTGGGATTCAATGGCATTATAAAGGGCAGCGCAAAACAGCTGAAGATGGATTTTAAAGAACTGATTGGGTGTCTGCTTGACACCAACAAGTGCCCCATAATATCTGGCCCTCTGCCCTCCCTAAATTGTGGCATTGAACGTGTCGGCAGACTTTTATCCCTCCATAACTACGAGACTATTGCAGCTCTGTGGGGGTAACATTCATGACAATGTTGATACCTTCCGGAAACAAAGCTGGTTTTATAAGGAGGATGGGATCCACCCGAATCGTTTGGGTTCCTGGATCCTTTCACAGCATTATAAAGGTACGTTGAGACGATGATTTATCTATGACCCAAGCCCAGCTCAGTTCATTCCTACCATTGTGTCGCTGTCATAATGTTTCAGCAAATGCATATGATCAAATTTTATTAGTCACATGCGCTGAATCGACCTTACAGTGAAATGCTTACTAAACAACAATGCAGTTAAAAAAAAAATATGGATAAGAATAAGAAATAAAAGTATCAAGTATTTACAGAGCAGCAGTAAAATAACAATAGCGAGACTATAAACAGGGAGGTATCCGGAACAGAGTCAATGTACGGGGGCACCGGTGAGGTAATATGTACATGTAGGTAGAGTTATTAAAGTGACTATGCATAGATAATAACAGAGTAGTAGAGGTGTAATGGGGGGAGGGGGGCAATGCAAATAGTCTGGGTAGCCATTTGATTACATGTTCAGGAGTCTTATGGCTTGGAGGTAGAAGCTGTTTAGAAATCTCTTGGACCTAGACTTGGCGCTCCGGTACCGCTTGCCATGTGGAAACAGAGAGAACAGTCTATGACTAGGGTGGCTGGAGTCTGACAATTGTTAGTGCCTTCATCTGACACCGCCTGGTATAGAGGTCCCGGATGGCAGGAAGCTTGGCCCCAGTGATGTACTGGGCCGTACGCACTACCTTCTGCAATGCCTTGCGGTCAGAGGCTGAGCAGTTGCCATACCAAATCAGATGTATTTATATAGCCCTTCTTAGATCAGCTGATATCTCAAAGTGCTGTACAGAAACCCAGCCTAAAACCCCAAACAGCAAGTAATGCAGGTGTAGAAGCACCGTGGCTAGGAACAACTCCATAGAAAAGGCTAAAACATAGGAAGAAACCTAGAGAGGAACCAGGCTATGAGGGGTTGCCAGTCCTCTTCTGGCTGTGCCAGGTGGATATAACAGAACATGGCCAAGACGTTCAAATGTTCATAAATGACCAGCATGGTCAAATAATTATAATCACAGTAGTTGTCGAGGGTGCAACAAGTCAGCACCTCAGGAGTAAATGTCAGTTGGCTTTTCATAGCCGATCATTGAGAGTATCTCTACCGCTCCTGCTGTCTCTAGAGAGTTGAAACCAGCAGGTCAGATGACACTGAAGATCATCTTCAGGACTTCATGTTACACAATACATGCATGTTTTGTTCGATAAAGTTCATATTTATATCCAAAAATCTGAGTTTACATTGGCGTGTTATGTTCAGTAATGTTTTGCTTCCAAAAACATCCAGTGATTTTGCAGAGAGCCACATCAATTTACAGAAATACTCATAATAAACATTGATAAAAGATACAAGTGTTATGCATTGAACTTTAGATAAACTTCTCCTTAATGCAACCGCTGTGTCAGATTTCAAAAAAGCCCACCATGCTATAATCTGAGTTTACATTTTTTATCTTACCTTTATTTAACTAGGCAAGTCAGTTAAGAACAAATTCCTATTTTCAATGATGGCCTAGGAACAGTGGGTTAACTGCCTGTTCAGGGGCAGAATGACAGATTTGTACCTTGTCAGCTCGGGGTTTCGCACTTGCAACCTTTCGGTTACTAGTCCAACGCTCTAACCACTAGGCTAGCCTGAGTACAGCGCTCAGACACCAAAACAAGCCATACAGATACCCGCCATGTTGTGGAGTCCACAGAAGTCAGAAATAGCATTATAAATATTCACTTACCTTTGATGATCATTAGAATGCACTCCCAGGAATCCCAGTTCCACAATAAATGTTGTTTCGATAAAGTCCATAATTTGTCCATACCTCCTTTTTGTTTACGAGTTTAGTTCACAAATTCAAATTCAGTCAAAAAATTCCATTACAGTTCATAGAACCATGTCAAACGATGTATAGAATCAATCTTTAGGATGTTAACATAAATCTTTAATAATGTTTCAACCTGAGAATTTCTTTGTCTTTAGAAATGCAATGGAACGCAGCTACCTCTCACGGGCGCGCGCCTGACTGAGCTCATGGCCTTCTGGCAGACCCCTTAGTCAAACAGCTCTTATTCTCTCCCCTTCACAGTAGAAGCCTGAAACGAGGTTCTGAAGACTGTTGACATCTAGTGGAAGCTTTAGGAAGTGCAATCGGACCAAATATCCATTGTATATTGAATAGGCAAAGACCTGCAAACCTCAGATTTCACACTTCCTGATTGGATTTTTTTCTCAGGTTTTGGCCTGCCATATGAGTTCTGTTATACTCACAGACATCATTCAAACAGTTTTAGAAACTTCAGAGTATTTTATATCCAAATCTACTAATAATATGCATATCCTCTGGGCCTGAGTAGCAGGTAGTTTACTCTGGGCACCTTATTCAGCCAAGCTGCTCAATACTGCCCCTCATCCATAAGTTAACTTAGGTAGAGTACCTCAACAGCATGGGTTGATAGGTGAGAAGGACATCTCCAATAAGAATCCCGATTGTAAACTATCTAGGGTGATGACAAAAAGGGTATTAACTTCAGATGTAATGCTTATAGATTTGTTATTGTATAACGATATGCTTTCCTATGTATTACATTGAAACAGTAAATGACTCCACCAACGCAACAAACATAAGGTTCAATATGT
The DNA here is from genome assembly GCF_023373465.1 of Oncorhynchus keta. Taxonomy (NCBI): domain Eukaryota; kingdom Metazoa; phylum Chordata; class Actinopteri; order Salmoniformes; family Salmonidae; genus Oncorhynchus; species Oncorhynchus keta. The sequence continues at coordinate 36,694,916 of NC_068443.1, forward strand.
GTATTACAGTTTCAAAGCACCACATCAAAATAAATAAAAAAATAAACCAATGAGTCGTGCACAACCCATGTCCAAATTATTTCAAGCTTGCTTAATAACCCTTTGGCGCGCGTTGGAGCTAAAAAATAAAAAAAACGACACATAAAGTCCAGAAGCACATCACTGTGTGATTACTCACTACTTGTAGATATTCCCTCAGCGAAGTATGGCAGTTCCGTGCAGGTTTCCTCTCAAGATCCACAGCAAGCATAGCTATCAATGCAGGCAGTACTCTTTAGCAGTAACCAATATCCCATGGGAACATGAACTCGTTCGTCTTTCCCAAGCAATTTTCTCAGTGTCACGCGATGCTAGGCTAACCTCAAGGCTGTCCATTTCCTCCACGATGAGACGGTAGCGTCGGTCTTTACTTTAAGTCTTTCGTAAAATTATAACAACTCTTATAAAATCTGTATTTCCCTTCAGAACACCAGTAGGTATGGGTTTTGTTCTATTTTTCTTCAACAATGGTCTTAATATAACATCCATCCTTTTCTCAACATCTCTTTCCCCCCCAAACCAGGTCAACTCTCCCATTGGCCACAGCTTACAACTTGGGAGCAATTCAATCACCTTTTAAATCTAATACCAATTAATTATAACAAATAAACTCAATACTTAGTTCTAACAAGAATAAACTCAATACTTGGTTCTAACAAGGGTATTACATAAATATGGATGGGCTTTCATCAAGCTGCATACTCAAGAAAAAACATAAAACTGTAACTAGTTCCTGCAACTTGGTTTAGGTTATCAGTCAACTTACCAGGGTAGTTATAAATATCACATGAATGAAATCAACATGTATTGATCACATCTTTACTTATGCTGCAGAAATGTGCTTTAAAGCAGTATCCAAATCCACATATAGGAAAACCAGAGGCTGCGCCTAATAGTGTATAAGAGGTCATACAATACATTTTGCAGGGATTCCTAGGTTGATGTGCATAGTACATAATGAGGAGCAACTAGACGCTACACTTGATACATTTATGAAATTGCTTATCCCAGTCATTAGTAAGCATGCACCCATTAAGGAAATGACTGTAAAAACTAAAATCCCTGGGGATTGATGAGGAATTGAAAAATAGTATGGTTGAGAGGGATGAGGCAAAGGGAATTGCAAATAAGTCTGCTGCACAATCGATTTGCAAACATAATGCAAATTGAGAAATCATTTGACTAAACTGAATACAAGGGAAGAAGCTATACAATGAAACAAAGAAATGATACTTTTTTTTTATTTTTTTAATTTTACCTTTATTTAACTAGGCAAGTCGGTTAAGAACAAATTCTTATTTTCAATGACTGCCTAGGAACAGTGGGTTAACTGCCTGTTCAGGGGCAGAACGACAGATTTGTACCTTGTCAGCTCGGGGATTTGAACTTGCACCCTTTCAGTTACTAGCCCATGCTCTAACCACTAGGCTACCCTGCCGCCCCACTAGACTTCCAAGTATAACTGCTCAAATTCTGAAATACAAGCATTGTAATTTGGAATTCCATAAACTGAGTGTGGAAGAAATTAACAAATTATTGTTGTCTATCAACTATCAACAAAGCCAAGGGGGTCTGACAACTTGGATGGAAAGTTACTGAGAATAATAGCAGACGATATTGCCGCTCTTATTTGCTATATATTCAATCTAAGCCTACTAGAAAGTGTTTGCCCTCAGGCCTGGAAGGAATCAAAAGAAATTTCGCTACCCCAGAATTAGTAAACCCCACTGGCTCAAATAGCCAACCAATCAGCCTGTTACCAACCCTTAGTAATCTTTTGAAAAAAATTGTGTTTGACCAGATACAATGCGATTTTACTGTTAACAGATTGACAGGCTTTCAGCATGCTTATAGGGAAGGACATTCAACAAACATGGCATTTATACAGATGACTGGTGATTGGCTGAGAGAAATTGATGATAAAACGATTGTGTGAGTTGTTTGGTTAAACTTCAGTGCGGCATTTGACATTATCGATCATAGTCTGCTGATTAAATAAAGTATGTATTATGCCTTTACACCAGCTGCTACAGTGGGGGCAAAAAAGTATTTAGTCAGCCACCAATTGTGCAAGTTCTCCCACTTAAGATGAGAGGCCTGTAATTTTCATCATAGGTACACTTCAACTATGACAGACAAAATGAGAAAAAAAATGCAGAAAATCACATTGTAGGATTTTTAATGAATTTATTTGCAAATTATGGTGAGCCACTGTATGTTGCAGATAAAGAGTTACCTGTCTAACAGAACACAGAGGGTGTTCTTTAATGGAAGCCTCTCCAAAATAATCCAGGTAGAATAAGGAAGTCCCCAGGGCAACTGTCTAAGCCCCTTTGTTCAATCTTTACTCATGACATACCACTGGCCTTGAGTAAAGCCAGTGTGTATGTAGGCGGAGGACTCAACACTATACACTTCAGCTACTACAGTGAGTGAAATCACTGCAACATTTAACAAAGACCTGCAGTTAGTTTCAGAATGGGTGGCAAAGAATAAGTTAGTCCTAAATATTTCAAAAATGAAAATTGTATTTGGGACAAATCATTCACTATTCCCTAAACCTCAACAAATCTTGTAATAAATAATGTGTAAATTGAGTAAGTTGATGTGACTAAACTGCATTCTAAACTGTCATGGTCAAAACATGTTGATACAACTGTATCTAAGATGGGGAGAAGTCTGTCCAAAATAATGCGCTGCTCTGCTTTTATTAACAGCACTATCAACAAGGCATGTCACAAAGAGCGACCTCGGAAAATTACAATGGGCTCAGAACAGGGAAGCACGGCTGGCCCTTAAATGTACACGGAGAGCTAACATTAATATTATGCATGTGCATCTCTCATGGCTCAAAGTGGAGGAGAGATTGACTTCATCACTACTTGTTTTTGTAAGAAATGTTGACATGCTGAATGCACCGAACTGTCTGTTTTAAGCTACTAGTACACAGCTCGGACACCCATATATACCCTACAAGACATGTCATCCAAAGGACTCTTCACAATCCCCAAGTCAAGAACAGACTATGGGAAGTGCACATTACTACATAGAGCCATGGCTACATGGGACTCCATTCCACATCAGGTAACTTATGCAAACAGTAGAATCAGATTTAAAAAACAGAACACGCCTTATTGAACGGCGGGGACTGTGAAGACACACATACAATGATAAGACACCCACTACACTCACAGATGTTGTATTGTAAGTATGTGATAGTGGAGTAGTGGCCTGAGGGAATACTAAATGTGTTGGGTGAAGTGTTATGAAATGTAATATTTTAAATTGTGTATATAACTGCCTTAATGTTGCTGGACCCCAGGAAGAGTAGTTGCTGCCTTGGCAGCAGATAATGGGGATCCTTAATAAATACAAATTGTAATGTGCCTGTAGATGTGCAGACACAGAGCACTGAAGTGCAGAGTGGGAAGCATCTTTACTCCGGGCTCCTGCCAACTCACTCAGTTCTGCTTAATGTGAAAGTATTGCTGCGTCTCGAGTCAATATGCATAATTACTCTTTTTCTATTAGTCATTAGGTTTATTTTTTGCTTGACTGTATCTGAGTCGACATTCCCTCTGCTAAAGAACTGAGTAATGAATTGGGTTCCTAATGGTCCCATTGGAAATAAGGTCAGACACCAGTCTGATTGGTTTAGCTTTAGCTTAATGGCAGTGTAACGGATGTGAAATGGCTAGCTAGTTAGCGGTGGTGCGCGCTAATAGCATTTCAATCGGTGACGTCACTCGCTTTGAGACCTTGAAGTAGTGGTTCCCCTTGCTCTGCAAGGACAGCGGCTTTTGTGGAGTGATGGGTAACGATGCCTCGAGTGTGACTGTTGATGTGTGCAGAGGGTCCCTGGTTTGAGCCCAGGTTGGGGCGAGGAGAGGGACGGACTAAAGTTATACTGTTACAGCAGCTATAAGGAGCCATTGGACTACAGGATAGTTGATTTGGTTATGGGGATTTGCTTATCCTTACATTCTGTGATTTACTGGTCAATCCTGCACTAGAGTTGGTATACTTGCGTATAGTTTGGGCTGGTACTTCCATCATTTACACTTTGTGTAGTACACTAAATATCTAGAAGGCCAGCATCCCAGAGTCACCTTTTCACTGTTGACTTTGAGACTGGTGTTTTGCGGGTACTATTTAATGAAAACTAGACACTAATGTATTTGTCCTCTTGCTCAGTAGTCCACTGGGGTCTCACACTTCTATTTCTATTCTGTTTAGAGCCAGTTTGCGATTTCTTTGAAGGGACTAATACACAGCGTTGTACGAGATTGTCAGTTTCTTGGCAATTTCTCGCATGGTATAGCCTTCATTTCTCAGAACAAGAATAGACTGACGAGTTTCAGAAGAAAGAGCAGTTTGACCATTTTGAGCCTGTAATCTAACCCACAAATGTTGATGCTCCAGATCCTCAGCTAGTGTAAAGAATGCCAGTTTTATTGCTTATTTAATCAGCAGTTTTCAACTGTGCTAACATAATTGCAAAAGGGTTTAAGGCTTTAGCCTTTTACAATGATAAACTTGGACTAGTTAACACAACATGCCATTGGAACACAGGAGTGATGGTTGCTGATAATGGGCCTCTATAGATATTCCATTTTAAGTGAGCCATTTCCAGCTACAATCGTCATGTACAACATTAACAATGTCACTTTATTTCTGATCAATTCAATGTTATTTTAATTGACAAGTGTTTCAAAAACAGGGAAATTCTAAGCGACCACAAACTTTTGAATGTTAGTGTATATTTAAGGGTGTAGTTGCCCCTTTTTCAATTGAGCAAAACAAATGCCCTCCCCATTGATATAAATCATTGTCAGGTCAGCCTACTTTGCAGTCAACATTTAATCAGAGTGTTTTTTTGGGAAAAGCCTTTAGAAAAGTTCATGCAAACAGCACATGACTGGATGGCACATCTCAAATAGCCTTATCAAGACTAAGGTATCTATTTGGCCTGGCGAAGAGCTTTTATGCACTGAATGGAAGCTGGTAATTAGGAGTACATTTTTTTTGTATTTTACCCCCTTTTTCTTCCCCAATTTTGATCTCGTCTCATCGCTGCAACTCCTCAATGGGCTCGGGAGACAAAAGTAGAGTCATGTGTTTTCCCGAAACATGACCCGCCAAACTGCGCTTCTTAACACCCGCCCTCATAACCTGGAAGCCAGCTTCACCAATGTCTCGGAGGGAACACCGTTCAACTGACGACCGGAGTCAGCCTGCAGGCGCCCGGCCCACCACAAGGAGTTACTAGAGCACGATGAGCCAAGTACCATAATCCGTGTTCCCTTATGCATATCACTGTGCAATGTGTTGCATTCAAGAGAACATCTCCATTCCCAGTGGTTGGAGGTGAGATCAAGTGTGGGAGTCATTTCGCTACAGCTCAGAATCATGCATCCCCAGAGTGAGATGAACTCATGGATACCATTTTTATGTATCTGACTGCAGTTTGAAGGAAGATGGTAAGTAGCGTTAGTGCAATTTCTAACTAGTGTTAACACAATGCTTGGAAATCTATGGGAACAGCTAGCATGCTAGCTGTTCCTGTAGACTTCCATTCATTGTGCTAACTCTAGTTAGCATTGTCTCGCAACACGACTTCTAACGTCCTTCATACTAGACACAGATACATAAAAATAGTATCAACAAGTTCATCTGACTCTGGGGAAGTAGATAATATGCTTCATTGCCAAAATCAGGAACTATTCCTTTAAACGTACCTGTAGCTGCGAGAGACCAACGATTTAAATGGCATTGCCCATAGGCAATAATAAACACTGTTCCCATCATAGCAGACTGCAATAAACCATTGATTTCTTTGTATTAAGTCTTAATTAGAGAGTCATGGTTATACCCTGGAAAGGTTGCATTTGTTGATCAGCATGATGCACAAAGTTTAAATAGCACACAGAGGTGTAAGGAAAATGTAATTAGACAATGCAATTATCCCAAAACAAATCCTCTCTCCCTCTTTCTGTTTCTCTCCATCTCTCTCGCTACTCCATCCACTTCCCCTCTTTCTCCATCCCTCTTCTCGCTGTCTTTCCATCCATCTTCCCCCCCCCTGTCTCTTCCCCTCTCTCCCCCTTCTCTCTTATACTGCTGATACAGTATGTACATGTCCTGATCCCATGTTGCCTGGTTACAGAGCCCAACAGCAGGGTGTCATCTGGTCACAGATTAATAAGAGTGTTGCATCATTCTGGGGAAACACTGTAAAATTCTCCATCCATCCCGGCGATCTCGCATTGTGTGTCTCCAGTTTTAATTACCAGTTGGAATGCTGACTGGAGCTTTCATCATATGAGGGCACAGGGAGGTCGCAGCGCAGATTTGCACACGCCCAATGCTTGACTGGGTTTTAATAGACACACTTAAAACGTGGATATAATGTAATATTTGGGGGGTTGCTGGATAAAGTCTACAAAAACAAGATACTGTTCCCAGCAGAATTCTGCTTGTCTGTATTGCTCAGTCATCTCTCTCTCTCTCTCTCTCTCTCTCTCTCTCTCTCTCTCTCTCTCTCTCTCTCTCTCTCTCTCTCTCTCTCTCATTGTGAGGGAATTTCAATGTTTTTGTGTGTTTATGTTTTTATGCGGTTTAGTGGTGGTGTGGGACGTTGAGTATTTTGTAGCCATTAGTACTTATTGTTGGAAGAAAGAGCATCAAAAGTCTCTCTGTGTGTGTTTGGAGAGTTAGTGCGTAAAATGAACATTTTTTTTTTATTTTTTATTTTTTTATTTCACCTTTTATTTAACCAGGTAGGCTAGTTGAGAACAAGTTCTCATTTGCAACTGCGACCTGGCCAAGATAAAGCATAGCAGTGTGAACAGACAACACAGAGTTACACATGGAGTAAACAATTAGCAAGTCAATAACACAGTAGAAAAAAATGGGCAGTCTATATACAATGTGTGCAAAAGGCATGAGGAGGTAGGCGAATAATACAATTTTGCAGATTAACACTGGAGTGATAAATGATCAGATGGGCATGTACAGGTAGAGATATTGGTGTGCAAAAGAGCAGAAAAGTAAATAAATAAAAACAGTATAAAAACAGTATGGGAATGAGGTAGGTGAAAAAGGGTGAGCTATTTACCTATAGGCTATGTACAGCTGCAGCGATCGGTTAGCTGCTCGGATAGCTGATGTTTGAAGTTGGTGAGGGAGATAAAAGTCTCCAACTTAAGCTGTTTTTGAAACTTCGTTCCAGTCACAGGCAGCAAGTACTGAACCCCAAATGAGGTGTTGGCTTTAGGGATGATCAGTGAGATACACCTGCTGGAGCGCGTGCCACGGATGGGTGTTGCCATCGTGACCAGTGAACTGAGATAAGGCGGAGCTTTACCTAGCATGGACTTGTAATTGACCTGGAGCCAGTGGGTCTGGTCGAATATGTAGTGAGGGCCAGCCACTAGAGCATACAAGTCGCAGTGGTGGGTGGTATAAGGTGCTTTAGTGACAAAACGGATGGCACTGTGATAGACTGCATCCAGTTTGCTGAGTAGAGTGTTGGAAGCCATTTTGTAGATGACATCGCCGAAGTCGAGGATCGGTAGGATAGTCAGTTTTACTAGGGTAAGCTTGGCAGCGTGAGTGAAGGAGGCTTTGTTGCGGAATAGAAAGCCGACTCTGGATTTGATTTTGATTGGAGATGTTTGATGTGAGTCTGGAAGGAGAGTTTGCAGTCTAGCCAGACACCTAGGTACTTATAGATGTCCACATATTCAAGGTTGGAACCATCCAGGGTGGTGATGCTAGTCGGGCATGCGGGTGCAGGCAGCGATCGGTTGAAAAGCATGCATTTGGTTTTACTTTTAAGAGCAGTTGGAGGCCACGGAAGGAGTGCTGTATGGCATTGAAGCTCGTTTGGAGGTTTGATAGCACAGTGTCCAATGACGGGCCTTATATAGAATGGTGTCGTCTGCGTAGAGGTGGATCAGGAATCGCCCGCAGCAAGAGCAACATCATTGATATATACAGAGAAAAGAGTCGGCCCGAGAATTGAACCCTGTGGCACCCCCATAGAGACTGCCAGAGGACCGGACAGCATGCCCTCTGATTTGACACACTGAACTCTGTCTGCAAAGTAATTGGTGAACCAGGCAAGGCAGTCATCCGAAAAACCGAGGCTGTTGAGTCTGCCGATAAGAATTTGGTGATTGACAGAGTCGAAAGCCTTGGCGAGGTCGATGAAGACGGCTGCACAGTACTGTCTTTTATCGATGGCGGTTATGATATCATTTAGTACCTTGAGAGTGGCTGAGGTGCACCCGTGACCAGCTTGAAACCAGATTGCACAGCGGAGAAGGTACGGTGGGATTCAAGATGGTCAGTGACCTGTTTGTTGACTTGGCTTTGAAGACCTTAGATAGGCAGGGCAGGATGGATATAGGTCTATAGCAGTTTGGGTCCAGGGTGTCTCCTCCTTTGAAAGGGGATGACGGCAGCTTTCCAATCCTTGGGGATCTCAGACGATATGAAAGAGAGGTTGAACAGGCTGGTAATAGGGGTTGCGACAATGGCGGCAGATAGTTTCAGAAATAGCGGGTCCAGATTGTCAAGCCCAGCTGATTTGTACGGGTCCAGGTTTTGCAGCTCTTTCAGAACATCTGCTATCTGGATTTGGGTAAAAGGAGAACCTGGAGAGGCTTGGGTGAGGAACTACGGGGCGGAGCTGTTGGCCGAGGTTGGAGTAGCCAGGCGGAAGGCATGGCCAGCCGTTGAGAAGTGCTTATTGAAGTTTTCGATAATCATGGATTTATCGGTGGAGACCGTGTTTCCTAGCCTCAGTGCAGTGGGCAGCTGGGAGGAGGTGCTCTTGTTCTCCATGGACTTCACAGTGTCCCAGAACTTTTTGGAGTTGGAGCTACAGGATGCAAACTTTTGCCTGAAGAAGCTGGCCTTAGCTTTCCTGACTGACTGCAATTGGTTCCTGACTTCCCTGAACAGTTGCATATCACGGGGCTATTCGATGCTATTGCAGTCCGCCACAGGATGTTTTTGTGCTGGTCGAGGGCAGTCAGGTCTGGAGTGAACCAAGGGCTGTATCTGTTCTTGGTTCTGCATTTTTTGAACGGAGCATGCTTATCCAAAATGGTGAGGAAGTTACTTTTAAAGAATGACCAGGCATCCTCAACTGACGGGATGAGGTCAATGTCCTTCCAGGATACACGGGCCAGGTCGATTAGAAAGGCCTGCTCACAGAAGTGTTTTAGGGAGCGTTTGACAGTGATGAGGGTGGTCGTTTGACTGCGGCTCCGTGGCGGATACAGGCGATGAGGCAGTGATCGCTGAGATCCTGGTTGAAGACAGCGGAGGTATATTTGGAGGGCCAGTTGGTCAGGATGACGTCTATGAGGGTGCCCTTGTTTACAGAGTTAGGGTTGTACCTGGTGGGTTCCTTGATGATTTGCGTGAGATTGAGGGCATCTAGCTTAGATTGTAGGACTGCCGGGGTGTTAAGCATATCCCAGTTTAGGTCACCTAACAGAACAAACTCTGAAGCTAGATGGGGGCGATCAATTCACAAATGGTGTCCAGGGCACAGCTGGGAGCTGACGGGGGTCGGTAGCAGGCGGCAACAGTGAGAGACTTGTTTCTGAAGTAATTTTCAAAATTAGTAGTTCAAACTGTTTGGGTATGGACCTGGAAAGTATGACATTACTTTGCAGGCTATCTCTAGTAGAACTCCGCCCCCTTTGGCAGTTCTATCTTGACGGAAGATGTTATAGTTGGGTATGGAAATCTCTGAATTTTTGGTGGCCTTCCTGAGCCAGGATTCAGACACGGCAAGGACATCAGGGTTAGCAGAGTGTGCTAAAGCAGTGAGTAAAACAAACTTAGGGAGGAGGCTTCTGATGTTGACATGCATAAAACCAAGACTTTTTCGATCACAGAAGTCAACAAATGAGGGTACCTGGGGACATGCAGGGCCTGGGTTTACCTCCACATCACCCGCGGAACAGAGAAGGAGTAGTATGAGGGTGCGGCTAAAGGCTATCAAAACTGGTCGCCTAGAGCGTTGGGGGCAGAGGATAAGAGGAGCAGGTTTCTGGGCATGGTAGAATATATTCAGGGCATAATGTGCAGACAGGGGTATGGTGGGGTGCGGGTACAGCGGAGGTAAGCCCAGGCACTGGGTGATGATGAGAGAGGTTGTATCTCTGGACATGCTGGTTGTAATGGGTGAGGTCACCGCATGTGTGGGGGGTGGGACAAAGGAGGTAACAGGGGTATGCAGAGTGGATCTAGGGGCTCCATTGTGAACTAAAACAATGATAACTAACCTGAACAACAGTATACAAGGCATATTGACATTTGGGAGAGACATACAGCGAGGCATACAGTAATCACAGGTGTTGAATTGGGAAAGCTAGCTAAAAACAGTAGGCGAGGCTAATCAGCTAGCACAACAAACAGCAGGTAAAATGGCGTAGACTAGGCAACTGGGCCGACAGATAAAACAAACAAGCAGAATGGAGTACCGTGATTAATGGACAGTCCAGCGTGCGTCAGCTATGTAGCCAAGAGATCAGTGTCCAGGGGGCAGCGGTGGATGGGCAGGGAAGCTGGGCTGGCGAGTGTTATCCAGGTTTAAAAAAAAAAAAAAAACTAACAATGACTAAATAGCTTGTAGCTAGTTAGCTGGTTAGCGTCTGGAGATTCTTGAGTGTGTCATAAAAATAAAATAAAAATTAAAGGTGATAGCGTTTCCGTATCACAGTGGGTGAGGCAGGTTTTTGGTATAAACAAAATAAAAATCAAAGAGATATAAAGTAAATGGGTTCAGAGTGTTTGGAATGCAGTGAGCCAGATGGTTAGCAGGCCTGTGCTAACAATACATTTAGACAAAGCCGTTCAGTTTCAGGGAGATAGCGAGGGCAGAGCTAACCTGGGGACAGTCTGTTTATTCCTCTTCTTAGTGACAAAGACCGGTCGTGGGCCCGGGTCTTAGGTCAGTTAGTATGCTACAGGAGCTCTAGTGCGCTGGGTGAGCTGGAGACACAGCGTTTCAGAAAGCGTTTTCGCGTTTTGCCTTGGCCAGCAGATGGATCTTTAGCATCTCTAGGAGACGAAAAAAAGCCTGTTGAAACCACCTCCTTCGGCGGACCAGTCGTGATGGATCGGCGGGGCTCCGTGTCGGCAGTAAAGGGTCCAGGCCAATTGGTGTTGGGCCTCTTCGGCTAGTCGGGAGATGGGCTTAGCTCAAGGCTATTGTTTTGGGCCAGCGACGTTGGCCAGGAATACCGGATTGCAGCTAGCTAGTTGCGATGATCCGGTGTAAAGGTTCAGAACTTGCGGTAGGAATCCGGAGATGTGGTAGAGAAAGAGCAGTCTGATATGCTCTGGGTTGATGTCGCGCTGGTGTCCTAGTTAGCTTTGAAGACCGCTAGCAATGGCTAACTGATGCGAGCTAGTAGCTAGTTAGCTGGCTAGCTTCTGATGGTGGTTCCGGTTCTAAAGTAAAGTATAGAAAAAGCAGATCCGTACCACATTGGGTGATGCGGGTTGCAGGAGAGTATATTCAGCTCTAGTTTGAAAGTGAGATTAAAATATGTACGAAATATATACAGAAAAAAAAACGAAGAAAACTATATTTACACTAGACAGGACGGGACAAGACAAAACACACGTCCGATTGCTACGCCATCTTGGAATAGGAGGACATAAGAGGTTACGCCAGAAATTGAAATCGCCACCCATAGAACTTACTTTAGGACTGGCTGAAGATGCACTGCAGCACTGTGTCAGTGTGGCTGTGGTGTGGACATGGTCTGCCAGAATAGGATGTTACTGCCTGAAACACGGCGGCTGTTGGGCATGCTCTTGACTGAAATATTTAAGCTTGCTACTTTTCACCTCATACCCTTGAGTCATGCTGCAAGAATACTCCCATCAAAACCAGACACCAACCTTTTACTGTATATTTGGGAAACTTCACCCTTTTGTGGAACTAAATGACCCCAAACGTTCCACTGCCGTCCCAGTCTGAGACGAGCCATCCGCTCCGCCGCAGCACACTCTGACTATTCTGTGTCTGTCTGTAAGGGACCATTTCACGGTAACAGAGTGATCCCAGCTAACAGCAAATGTTCCCACAACTTTAGAGAATGTTCCCTTAAGGGTCCCATGAGGTCATTACCTAAGTTTCCATGGGAATTGTCCAGTGACGTGCAAGGATTGTTTCCAAGAGAACATTCCCTTAATGTCAAACACAAACTACCCAGAAGGTGTTCTCAAAATATTCAATATTAACAGAGAATTCTGCCACTTTATAACCAGTTATTTTGATGATAGTATGTATGCACTACTGTACGATTTGATACAGCTTTTGACATTTCATATTTTTGTTAGTAATACTGCACAATTCCTTTTTTTCCCTCATTTTGAAGCTTCTGTGTTGCCTTTGTCTACAGCAGCCTTTCTACAAGTATGTGTCGTGACGTATCAGAGTAAATGTATTATTATTTCATTAACATCTGGAATTGATTTGTCCAAGTGCAACTGCACTCTCTGTTCGATGCGCTGTCTGCTTAGGAGCAGTGTCTCCGATCAGTTTGACAGCTGCGCGAGTGGGTGGGAGATGCCCGTGTGCTTCGCGGTTTACCAGATCTATTTCTGCGGTTTTTCTTAAAGAACCCTCCACGACCCACACACTGCAGTGCTGTTGTTCAGCAGCATATGATGCGTTGTCAGCCACTGACATGTCATTCCCACTCGGCCTTAATCCCTGCTGTCGTTGGACTCAAGATAGCCACAAGTTCTGACTAATTTCAATTAAAATGAAACGCAAATACAGCGACGAGTTTCTCTCACCTTGGCTTAAGGCAAACGTTGAGAAATATTGAAGAGCGCCCACAATATGTTTTGTGTGGGGAAGTGATTAGTTATGAGTCTCACAAAGGGATCAAATTATAACTACACATCCTGAGCAAATATCCACAGCATGACAGTAAACCCAGGGAGTTATTCAGAACAGGGCAGAATGCTTCAGGAAACGGTGCTTCGACGGTGGAAGTGAAAGTCAGCTAGCAAGGCATTATTGTAATTTTAAGGAAAAGGGGAAGGGGGATACCTAGTCAGTTGTACAACTGAATGCATTCAACTGAAATGTGTCTTCCGCATTTAACCCAGGAACAGTAGGTTAACTGCCTTGCTGAGGGGCAGCACGACCGCTAACAGGTGACGGATGATAAGCAGGAATAAGGGAGTACTATCTCTTATAGTTGTCGATGTGAGTTTCTCTTTCAAACAATCCCCTTGTCCACAGCTAATATGCTAGCTAACGTTAGCCAAAGCAAGCTAGCTAGCTTCTGATAGTGCAACCCTAAGAACAGTAGAGATGAATATTAAAAATGATCAGGCCTACTGTACATCTTACTATAAAAATAGTTGAAAACAAGTCTAGGTTGGAACTGTTGCGGTTAAAATACAAGTAATCATTTTTATTCTGAACTGGAATAAACCGATTGAAGCAAGATGCTTTTTGAGGCAAACACACTCACACAGTTCTGTGTTGCTCATCTACAGCAGGAAGTGGTCTCCTGCCTGACTGAGAAAGCAGTAGATGTTCTGATCCAGTTTGGCACCACATACCTATGCAAGTCAGGGTTCTCAACTCTGGCGTGCTTAAAAAACAAGTACAGAAACAGACTCCATGCTGAGCATGACCTCAGTGTTGAATTGTCAAAACCTGAGCCCAGAATAGACCTGCTTGTTGAAAACTTCAACCAGTCACACACCTCTCATTAGGACTGTGTGTGTGTGTGTGTGATCAATTCTTTGTTCCTGTTCAGAATATATATACGGCTCTGGAAAAAATGAAGAGACCACTGCAAAATTACCAGTTTCTCTGGTTTTACTATTTATTGGTATGTGTTTGGGTAAAATTAAGATTTTTGTTTTATTCCAAATTCCAAATGAAAATATTTGTTGGAAGTTTACATACACCTTAGCCAAATACATTTAAATTCAGTTTCTCACAATTCCTGACATTTAATCCTAGTAAAAATTCCCGGTCTTAGGTCAGTTAGAATCACCACTTTCAGCACCGCTAAGCGGCCTTTCAGGTTATGTCGATATAGGACTCGTTTTCACAAGGTTTTGCACTTTTCGCACCAAAGTACATTCATCTCTAGGAGACAGAACGCGTCTCCTTCCGGAGCAGTATGATCGCTGCATGGTCCGATGGTGTTTTTACTTGCATACTATTGTTTTTACAGATGAATGTGGTACCTTCAGGCGTTTGGAAATTGCTCCCAAGGATGAACCAGACTTGTGGAGGTCTACAATTTTTTTTCTGAGGTCTAAGCTGATTTCTTTAGATTTTCCCATGATGTCAATCAAAGAGGCACTGAGTTTGAAGATAGGCCTTGAAATACATCCACAGGTACACCTCCAATTGACTCAAATTATGTCAATTAGCCTATCAGAAGCTTCTAAAGCCATGACATCATTTTCTGGAATTTTCCAAGCTGTTTAAAGGCACAGTCAACTTAGTGTATGTAAACTTCTGACCCACTAGAATTGTGGTACAGTGAATAAGTGAAATAATCTGTCTGTAAACAAGTACAAAATGACTTGTATCATGCACAAAGTAGATGTTCTACCAACTTGCCAAAACTATAGTTTGTTAACAAGAAATTTGTGGAGTGGTTGAAAAACAAGTTTTAATGACTCCAGTCTAAGTGTATGTAAACTTACGATTGTATATACATGGGTATTTCATTGTTATTTGTCTATATTGCATTTGTTTTATGCATAAGGGCATTGACATTTACCGATGTTTTCATAAGCTTGGATCTCAGGATAATATAGAATTTCTAATTCGGGTCCCAGTGCCACGCCCTGACCATAGATTGCTTTGTATGTTTCTATTTTTAGTTTGGTCAGGGTGTGATGTGGGTGGGTATTCTTTGTTGTATGTCTAGGTGTTGTGTTTCTATGTTTAGGCCTGGTATGGATCCCAATCAGAGGCAGCTGGTTATCGTTGTCTCTGATTGAGAACCATACTTAGGCAGCCTGTTTTCCCACTATGGGTAGTTGTTTTCTGTCTCTGTCTCTATACCAGACAGGACTGTTTCGTTTGTGCCGTTTTTGTTATTTTTGTTCTAGTGTTCAGTATAATTAAAAGATCATGAATACGTACCACGGTATACCTTGGTCCTCTCCTTCCTCCACCTACGACAATCGTGACAGAAATACCTACCAAAAAAATACCAAGCAGCGTGGTAACCAGGAGCAGCGTGGAATGGACTCATGGACATGGGAGGACATTCTGGACGGGAAGGGATCCTACACATGTGAGGAGATCCTGGCTGGAAGGGAGCGCCTCCCATGGGAACAGGTGGAGGCAGCCAGGAGAGCGGAGGCAGCAGGAGATGTAAACCAGCGGTACGGGGGAACACGGCTGGCAAGGAAGCCCAAGAGGCAGCCCCAAAAATGTATTGGGGGGAGGCACACGGGGAGTGTGGCTAAGTCAGGTAGGAGACCTGAGCCAACTCCCCGTGCTTACCATGGAGAGAGGTTGACGGGCCGCCCCCCTGTTATGCGGTGAGGTGCACGGTGTCCCCAGTGCATACGCATAGCCCGGTGCGCTACATCGCAGCTCCTCGTATCGACTAGAGTGGACATCGAACCAGGAGGAATGAAGCCGGCTCAGCGCATCTGGTCTCCAGTGCGTCTCCTTGGCCCGGGTTATATGGCACCAGCCGGGGCGGCAGCGTAGCCTAGTGGTTAGAGAGTTGGACTAGTAACCGGAAGGTTGCGAGTTCAAACCCCCGAGCTGACAAGGTACAAATCTGTCGTTCTGCCCCTGAACAGGCAGTTAACCCACTGTTCCCAGGCCGTCATTGAAAATAAGAATATGTTCTTAACTGACTTGCCTGGTTAAATAAAGGTACATTTTTTTTTTTTTTTTTAAGTAACAATAACATTTCCCAGAGCATATGATTGTATGGGCAGAAAGCTTAAAATCTTGTTTATCTAACTGCCCTGGAGTGAAGGGCGGCTCCGGCAGCTCCTGACTGACGGGCGGCTCCGGCAGCTCCTGACTGACCGGCAGCTCCTGACACTAGGCTACGCTGCCGCCCCAACCTCATGCTAATCACATTAGTGCACATTAGCTCAACCATCCCGGTGGAGGGACACCGATCCCATAGAGGACAAGGCCACATCGAAATTGAGACCAGGATCTTTAGGAGTGAAAAGTGCCAGCTGGACATGTCATCTGCTCATTAGAATGAAGCAAACTGTTCCTTTTCCTCGGATTGAAAGGTCAAACGGGCACAAAGCTTCCAGAACTTTTTCAGAAGAGATTTTGTGTGTGTGTGTGTGCACTCTAGTGTGCATGTACATGATCGCCTGTGTGAGCGTACTGTATGTGTATGAATACACAACGCGTGTGTGTCTCTGAACTAAAAGTTTGAAAAGCTTTTAGTTTATTCGGTCAGCGTATTTGCGTGGTGGGTTTCGAGGAAGTCATTAAATTGCAGTGGATGGTCAGCACCCATCTAAAAGTAATCTCCTGGTGTACTGAATATGGCCTATTAGCTTGCTCTATCTCTCCATCTCTCTCGCTCTCTGTCTGCACTTGCGTAGGAGTTCAGTGTGTCATTGGGACTCGGTCAATGGTTTCCTTTGAGTCGAGGGAGCTCTACAGAGATGAACTGTACTTTATACACAGCAGGGTACTGAGTGAGTGAGTGGCCACAACTGTCTGTGGCTTCAGATAGAGATGTCAACGGTTCTCCAGAAACTGTTGTGTCTGGGAGAATACAGTTATAAATTCTGACATGAAAATAGAGCTCTTTGGCCACGCATGTCATTGGTGGGTTTGACGTCGCAAAACGGAAGCATAAGCAGAAAGTTACCTCGTACCTACTGTAAATATGGAGGTGGATCTTTGATGTTATGGGGCTATTTTGCTTTCACTGGTCCTGGGGCCCTTGTTAAGGTCAAAGGCATCATTAACTTGAAGTATAGAACTCCCAATGTGTTCTCGAATCTCATAAAACATTTTGGAAAAAGCCTGTTATCGCCGCAAGGGGAGGGTGCTGGAGTACTGAAAACAGGGGTACCAATCATTTTCATCCCTATCTTTTTGAGATTGTTGTATTACTTGTTGAATTAAATCTCTATCTCTAAGCAA
The DNA here is from genome assembly GCF_023373465.1 of Oncorhynchus keta. Lineage (NCBI taxonomy): Eukaryota > Metazoa > Chordata > Actinopteri > Salmoniformes > Salmonidae > Oncorhynchus > Oncorhynchus keta. The sequence goes on from NC_068443.1 coordinate 36,712,125, forward strand.
TTGTATTATTATAAAATAATTCAAATTGTTTGAGCATACAATACAGCTCAGTATTTGTATAATTTATTTTATACAGTCTTTTTTTTCGCATCTTAATCAAGGATGACCTGACTGTATTTGCAAAGTAAATCGAAAGAGTCACCCCAATTGAGCTTTGTCTGTGGGCAATTTAAGTTGTAGTTTAGTCTGTTTAGCTGTGGGCATTGATCAAGGGCTTGTAACAGCTTTTGTACCTGTGAGGCAAACAAAAGCAACATCGCCAGGACCCAAAATCAGATAATTTAGTGTGTTTCTCATGAATACTGGTTGGGAGAGCGATATCATATGCCTCGGTATGTTAGAGAGAGAAATAGAGCTGTCTATGCATATTAGCTTCATGGTTATTGATAGTACTGTTTAGCTATTATTTTCATGGCCGGGCAAACCTCACAAAATCATCTGACATCGTCTTTCTCTCTATCTCCCCATTCTCTTCTTTCTTCTCCACAGTGAACAAACACAAGCCGTGGATTGAGACGTCGTACCATGGGGTGATCACGGAGAACATGGACACCGTCCTGCTGGACCCTCCCTTGGTGGCCTTGGACAAGGACGCCCCTGTCCCCTACGCAGGTAGACACAACTTCCCTGTTTTCCCATCCTAAACTTCCTCCAATGAACCTGATGCTGTGGGCTCAGGGTGCTTCACTGACATGCTGCACAGTAATAGCTGTTCATGTGAGGCTGTGGTTGATTGGCAGAACTGGGCTGACTTCTATGAGTGTCTTCCTACCCAGAATGCACTCATACTCTTTCCTCACTTTGAGAGGTACATCTCAACAGCCCGGTCTGTGCCTGAAAGGTAGTGTGTATTTATGAATACATTCCTTCACAAGGCACCGTTATCTACAACCATTCACACTGCCTTGGTCTGACTGTCCAAAAAAAGGAGGGAAAAAAATAGTTATAACCTGAGCTGCTGGAGAGGAGAGAAACTTCTTGAGATACCTTTAAAATACTGATACCCCTTGAGCAACTATATTAGTCCCCTTTGACATGACATGGAAATACCCTGGACATCTTCCATGCTCCTTGAATGTCCATGATATGCTTATGGCAGAAGCTGCCCTTATCCACTGATCTGGGATCAGCTTACCCTATCTCGTATCCTGACCTTAACCTTTAGGGGGATGCAAAGTATCAGCAGAACAAGGGCATCCTACATTTGTGGTAAAGGGCTAATTTACTTTAAGTATATTTCAGGGAATACAGTGTACAGACTTTACATGGCATTTCCAGGTCATGTCATCTTAGATATGTGGTTATACAGTGCATTGGGAAAGTATTCAGACCTCTTGACTTTTTCCATTTTTTTTTTTACATTAGTCTTATTCTAAAAATGTATTTAAAAAAATGTTCCTCATCAATCTACACACAATACCCCATAATGACATTTCTGCAAATGTATAAAAAATAAAAAACTGAAATATTTCATTCACATTAGCACCTTTGGCAGTGATTACAACCTCAACTCTTATTGGGTATGATGATACAAGCTTGGCACACCTGTATTTGGGGAGTTTCCCCCATTTCTTCTCTACAGATCCTCTCAAGCTCTGTCAGGTTGGATGGGGAGGGTTGCTGCACAACTTTTTCCATGTCTCTCCAGAGATGTTCGATCGGGTTCAAGCCCGGGTTCTGGCGGGGTCACTCTAGGACATTCAGAGACTTGTCCCGAAGCCACTCCTGCGTTATCTTGGCTGTGTGCTTAGGGTCGTTGTCCTGTTGGAAGGTGAAACTTCGCCCCAGTCTGAGGTCCTGAGCGCTCTGGAGCAGGTTTTCATCAAGGATCTCTCTGTACTTCGCTCCGTTCATCTTTCACTCGATCCTCACTAGTGTCCCAGTCCCTGCCGCTGAAAAACATCCCCACAGCATGACGCTAACACCACCATGCTTCACCGTAGGGATTATGCCAGGTTTCCTCCAGATGTTACACTTGGCATTCAGGCCAAAGAGTTCAATTTTGGTTTCATCATACCAGAGAATCTTATTTCTCATGGTCTGAGAATCCTTTAGGGGCCTTTTGGCAAACCCCAAGTGGGCTGTCATGTACCTTTTTACTGAGGAGTGGCTTCCATCTGGCCACTTTACCATAAAGGCCTGATTTATGGAGTTCTGCAGAGATGGTTGTCCTTCTGGAGTAAATCTGGAACTTTGTCAGAGTGACCATTGGGTTCTTGGTCACCTCCCTGATCAAGGCCCTTCTCCCCCGATCGCTCAGTTCGGCCGGGCAGCAAGTTCTAGGAAGAGTCTTGGTGGTTCCCATCTTCTTTCATTTAAGAACAATGGAGGCCAGTGTTCTTGGGGACTTTCAATGCTGCAGACATTTTTTGGTACCCTTCCCTAGATCTGTGCCTCGACACAGTCCTGTCTCAGAGCTCTACAGGCAATTCCTTCGACCTCATGGCTTGGTTTTTGATCTGACATGCACTGTCAGCTGTGGGACCTTATATAGACAAGTGTGTGCCCTTCCAAATCATGTCCAACCAATTGAATATACGACAGGTGGGTCACAATTAAGTTGCAGAAACATCTCAAGGATGATCAAGGGAAACAGGATGCACCTGAGCTCAATTTTGACTTTCATAGCAAAGGGTCTGGGTATTTCTGTTTTTTTATTTTTAATACATTTGCAAATATTTCTAAAAAACGTTTTTTTGCTTTGTCATTATGTGGTATTTGGGGTAGATTTGAGGGAAAATTTGTTTTAATCAATTTTAGAATAACGATGTAAGGTAACAAAATGTGGAAAAAGTCAAGGGGTCTGAATACTTTCCAAATGCACTGTATGGCAAACATCTACCCACTCCCTAAATACATACACTATCAAATGATGATAGGCCTGCAGTTGAGTGCATGGCTCTGGCTTGTGACTGAAGTTAAATCAGTGTCACACAGGTAGGTGACAGTGACATGTGACTTATAATTAGACAATGTGGGGTTTTTTTGCTCCCGGGAAAACGAGGAGGCTTTGTGATAGGTACTGCTTTACACATCATTAAATTAAAATGGCTCTAATTAATTTTCACTCTTGACAGCTGTGGAGAACTGATGTTGGGTGCCATTATTTTATTACAGTTTATTTTCAAAACATTGTAATGGTTTGAATCATAGAGTACATGCAAGACTATACATTCATAACTTTTTTTAGGAACGCTTGTATGTACACTGAATTCGGAAGGTATTTAGACCCCTTGATTTTTTTCCCCTACATTTTTGTTATCATTATTCTAAAATTAAATCAATTCATTTTCTCACTAACAGTATCTCCCGCATATAGGGCAGAGCTGGTTTAGGGACACATTTCAAACTCTCAGCAACCAACTCCGAGACCAAGCCAGTGAAATTCTAATGGTTAAGCAACAAAAGCGTCAACAAAAAACCCAATGGTTTGTGAATATTTCTCTCTGTGATTAACAATCTGCTCTGTGACTCCAGAAGGTCACCACTGGTAAAATATCAACGGAGAGGGAAAGCGGTGGTGTTATTTTTTTGGTGACTTGTGATATTTCTCCCAATCTTTTCCGTGGCGCCGAGCTAATGAATGAAACCCATAAAATGGCTACCAAGGAGATTTTCGAAAAAACGCTGGCAGAAAAGACACTCTGTCCTCGTCTGTCTTTCTCGGGTTTTGTTCTCTCAATCTCCTCAATTCTCCATGTCTCACTCTTGCCCTTTCCAACTCTGTTTGTCTAGGGTTCTCCTTTGCATTTTTCTCATTCCCTCTCTCTATTTCTCCACCCATGTCTCTCTCTCTCACTCCCTCACTATCGCTCTCTCGCTTATTGCCGTTCTTCTTCACTCTATCATTGTCTTTCTCCTTTCCTCTCATTCCCCCATTCCCTCCCTCCTCTTTCCTTCTCTCTTTCTAGCATTCCCCCTGATTTTCTCTCTCTCCATCCCAGCCATTCTCTCTCTCCTTTCTTTCTCTTTCCCTCAATGCCCAGCCAGCCCATGCAGCCGCAGCAGGCAGTGACTTATGCAGCTTTGCTCTCCCTCATCCATTCTGGTTTTGTTTCTGTGGAGAAAGGAGTGGGCCGTCGTTCTGGCACCACATTAATTGCTCTATGGGAACATGGACGGGGATTGTTAAGTGCTTTGCCATTCCTCCATCCCTCCCTCCTCCTTCCTCCCTCCTCCTTCCTCCTCCCCCTATCCTCCTCTCACAGCAGCTCCGCTTTGATGTAAAAGAATGATGAGCCTAAAGTCGATGATATATGGTGAGACAGGAACGAGAGAAGATGAATGGTTATTTGGGCGAGCCGTGACCATGCCCCTGCGGAGAGGAGGAGCGTGGGTCTTGTGTATGCACAGAGCGTTCTCAATCAAATCAGTGTGAGGGATGTGACTGGGGGGGGCGCAGGAAAAGAGGCAGTGTCATTGGCTAATTCTTTATTGGGGGATCGCAGTTACGCCAGTCCTCTCGTCCATTCATCTCTCCTACAGGATGATGCTCATTCCGTATTGTTCCCCCGGTAAAGTTGGTTCCCCCTCCACACACGCACACATGCAAGGTTAGAGAACAAAAAGAGTATCGGGAGCGGTTTAGAGAAAGAGGATGGTTTAGTGAGTGAGTGAGTGAGTGAGTGAGTGAGTGAGTGAGTGAGTGAGTGAGTGAGTGACACCCTCAGCACACAGGGGGACAAACATCTGCCTGGAGGTGACAGCACCCCCTCCCACATATGCCCCCCTAGGCACAACTGTGACAACATAACCAACAAAAATGGGTCACAACTCCTGCAGCTTTGTCGCACGCTGGGTATGTACATAGTCAACGGTAGGCTTCGAGGGGACTCCTATGGTAGGTACACCTATAGCTCATCTCTTGGCAGTAGCACTGTAGACTACTTTATCACTGACCTCAACCCAGAATCTCTCAGAGCGTTCACAGTCAGTCCACTAACACCCCTATCAGACCACAGCAAAATCAGTCTACTTAAACAGAGCAATACTCAATCATGAGGCATCAAAGCCAAAGGAACTGAGTAACATTAAGAAATGCTATAGATGGAAGGAATGCAGTTTGGAAACCTACCAAAAAACAATTAGGCAACAACCAATTCAATCCCTTTTAGACAATTTCCTGGGTAAAACGTTCCACTGTAATAGTGAAGGTGTAAACTTGGCAGTAGAAAATCTTAACAGTATATTTGACCTCTCAGCTTCCCTATCAAATCTAAAAATCTCAAATAGAAAACCGAAGAAAATTAACAATAATGACAAATGGTTTGATGAAGAATGCAAAAATCTAAGAAAGAAATTGAGAAACCTGTCCAACCAAAAACATAGAGACCCGGAAAACCTGAGTCTACGCCTTCACTATGGTGAATCACTAAAACAATACAGAAATACACTACGGAAAAAGAAGGAACAGCAAGTCAGAAATCAGCTCAATGTAATTGAAGAATCCATAGACTCTAACCACTTCTGGGAAAATTGGAAAACACTAAACAAACAACAACACGAAGAATTATCTATCCAAAATGGAGATGTATGGGTAAACCACTTCTCCAATCTTTTTGGTTCTATAACAAAGAATAAAGAGCAAAAACATATACATGATCAAATACAGATCTTAGAATCAACTATTAAAGACTACCAGAACCCACTGGATTCTCCAATTACATTGAATGAGTTACAGGACAAAATAAAAACCCTCCAACCCAAAAAGGCCTGTGGTGTCGATGGTATCCTCAATGAAATTATCAAATATACAGACAACAAATTCCAATTGGCTATACTAAAACTCTTTAACATCATACTTAGCTCTGGCATCTTCCCCAATATTTGGAACCAAGGACTGATCACCCCAATCCACAAAAGTGGAGACAAATTTGACCCCAATAACTACCGTGGAATATGTGTCAACAGTAACCTTGGGAAAATCCTCTGCATTATTATTAACAGCAGACTCGTACATTTCCTCAATGAAAACAATGTACTGAGCAAATGTCAAATTGGCTTTTTACCAAATTACCGTACAACAGACCATGTATTTACCCTGCACACCTAATTGACAACCAAACAAACCAAAACAAAGGCAAAGTCTTCTCATGCTTTGTTGATTTCAAAAAAGCCTTCGACTCAATCTGGCATGAGGGTCTGCTATACAAACTGATGGAAAGTGGTGTTGGGGGTAAAACATATGACATTATAAAATCCATGTACACAAACAACAAGTGTGCGGTTAAAATTGGCAAAAAACACACATTTCTTCACACAGGGTCGTGGGGTTAGACAGGGATGCAGCTTAAGCCCCACCCTCTTCAACATATATATCAACGAATTGGCGCGGGCACTAGAAAAGTCTGCAGCAGCCGGCCTCGCCCTGCTAGAATCCGAAGTCAAATGTCTGCTGTTTGCTGATGATCTGGTGCTTCTGTCACCAACCAAGGAGGGCCTACAGCAGCACCTAGATCTTATGCACAGATTCTGTCAGACCTGGGCCCTGACAGTAAATCTCAGTAAGACCAAAATAATGGTGTTCCAAAAAAGGTCCAGTCACCAGGACCACAAATTCAAATTCCATCTAGACACTGTTGCCCTAGAGCACACAAAAAACTATACATACCTTGGCCTAAACATCAGCGCCACAGGTAACTTCCACAAAGCTGTGAACGATCTGAGAGACAAGGCAAGAAGGGCATTCTATGCCATCAAAAGAAACATAAATTTCAACATACCAATTAGGATTTGGCTAAAAATACTTGAATCAGTCATAGAGCCCATTGCCCTTTATGGTTGTGAGGTCTGGGGTCCGCTCACCAACCAAGACTTCACAAAATGGGACAAACACCAAATTGAGACTCTGCACGCAGAATTCTGCAAAAATATCCTCCGTGTACAACGTAAAACACCAAATAATGCATGCAGAGCAGAATTAGGCCGATACCCACTAATTATCAAAATCCAGAAAAGAGCCATTAAATTCTACAACCACCTAAAAGGAAGCGATTCACAAACCTTCCATAACAAAGCCATCACCTACAGAGAGATGAACCTGGAGAAGAGTCCCTAAGCAAGCTGGTCCTGGGGCTCTGTTCACAAACACAAACACACCCTACAGAGCCCCAGGACAACAGCACAATTAGACCCAACCAAATCATGAGAAAACAAAAAGATAATTACTTAACACATTGGAAAGAATTAACAAAAAAACAGAGCAAACTAGAATGCTATTTGGCCCTACACAGAGAGTACACAGCGGCAGAATACCTGACCACTGTGACTGACCCAAAATTAAGGAAAGCTTTGACTATGTACAGACTCAGTGAGCATAGCCTTGCTATTGAGAAAGGCCGCCGTAGGCAGACATGGCTCTCAAGAGAAGAAAGGCTATGTGCTCACTGCCCACAAAATGAGGTGGAAACTGAACTGCACTTCCTAACCTCCTGCCCAATGTATGACCATATTAGAGATACATATTTCCCCCAGATCACACAGATCCACAAAGAATTCGAAAACAAATCCAATTTTGAAAAACTCCCATATCTACTGGGTGAAATTCCACAGTGTGCCATCACAGCAGCAAGATTTGTGACCTGTTGCCACGAGAAAAGGGCAACCAGTGAAGAACAAACACCATTGTAAATACAACCCATATTTATGCTTATTTATTTTGTGTCCTTAACTATTTGTACATTGTATATATATATATATATATATATATATATATATATATTATATGACATTTGTAATGTCTTTACTGTTTTGAAACTTCTGTATGTGTAATGTTTACTGTTCATTTTTGTTGTTTTTCACCTTATATATTCACTTTGTATGTTGTCTACCTCACTTGCTTTGGCAATGTTAACACATGTTTCCCATGCCAATAAAGCCATTGAATTGAATTGAGTGAGTGAGTGAGTGAGTGAGTGAGTGAGTGAGTGAGTGAGTGAGTGAGTGAGAGAATGAGCTGGTCATTAGTAAGTGAACGTGAGGAATAGAGTGAGGAGAGAAACTCGTCTTGTTATCATGAAAGAACCTTGACAGTGGCTACACTCAAATGAAATTTGTCAAATGCACACAGTTCCAGACTAGAGAAATTCAATTTCAACAACAACCATAATTGATACTTTCTATCCTCCCCCCCAAAACGACTTATTTATAAACCATGAGGCAAAATGAACGGGGTGGAAATGAATTTGTTTGACATTTTTGGGGGCTACATTTTTACACTGCTCATAAGTGTCACTGTTTTCAAACCACGCCATGCCACTTCAAATTTTCAGCTTGGCAGCTCAGGCTATTTGTGCCAAGTGTTTGTCATGCAACAGTTAAAGTATCATGTTCCCACACGGTTTGATTATGAAGACAGCATGATTAAACACCACCTTTCAATAAAATCCTTATCTGCATGTTTGTCGGTTAATAGACTGTTGATGAGTCTTATGGGCTTCATCCAAAGTGGCACCATATTCCTTATTTAGTGCACTACTTTTGTCCTGAGCCCTATGGGTGCACTACGTCGTCAATATAGCCATTTCAGACACAGCTATGATGTTTTTCATGTTTTAATGCCTGTGGCACATGGTCCCATGAGGCATATAATTTGAATCATTTAAGGTGGAGGATGTTAATGTCTGCGAATCACATTAGCACGTTTCGCATGCATGAGTACGTGCGCACGCACACACACTTGTGGGTGCAAATGTATGTGCTTGCAAACACATACACACAGACACACACGCACGCACACACACTCTGTAACAGCTACGATAAATGTGTAGTGGGGAATCTATAGATTTCCAGACTTTACACATGTACACATATATCAAACAGATGCTTAGACTGATACTTGTTATTGTTGACAAGATGTTCAAAGGATTTCTGAACGATCATATAATGATCCTGAGTAATGATCGGGATTATGTGGATTACGTGGGCAGTAACAGCAGTAAAATACACAAACTACACTATAGGATGTCATAACAACAGTTGAAGTATCTCTCTTGTAAAATATAATAATTCTGTTAACTGACATTTTAGTGTATATTTTTCTGAGGAGATTTAATGTCTGCCGACAGAATTATTCCCTTTCAATAATAATAATAATGTAGTTTATTCAACATTGGATGTCTCGATTGGACGTCTGAACTTCCAATTGGATATTGTTTAGCACTGAATAATCAATTATTTGCCCCTGAGGCAGCCTGGTTGGCTAATTACTCCAATTTCTTAAGTAGACTGGTGTGATTGAAATTCTGGACACTTCAAATGCCTCTTTCGATTTCCCATGGGTTACAGTGCATTCAGGAAGGATTCAGACCCTTTCACTTTTTTTCCACATTTTGTTATGTTACAGCGTTATTCTAAAATTGATTAAATATTGTTGTTTAAATAATATTGTTTTTCCTCATCAATCTACACACAATACCCCATAATGAGGCAAAAACTGTTTTTTAGAACATTTAGCAAATTTCAATTTATTTTTTAACATAAATACCTTATTTACGTAAGTATTCAGACCCTTTGCTATGAAACTTGAAGTTGAGTGTTTACATTGGTCATTCAAGAGATGTTTCTACAACTTGATTGTAGTCCATCTGTGATAAATTCAATTGATTGGACATGATGTGGAAAGGCACACACCTGTTTATGTAAGTTGCCACAGTTGACAGTGCATGTCAGAGTAAAAATCAAGCCGTGAGGTCGAAGGAATTTTCCATAGAGCTCAGAGACATGATTGTGTCGAGGCACAGAAATGGTGAAGGGTACAAATAAATCTATGCAGCATTGAAGGTCCCCAAGAACACATTGGCCGCCGTCATTCTTAAATGGAAGAAGTTTGGAACCACCAAGACTCTTCCTAGAGCTGGCCACCCGGCAGAGAAGGGCCATGGTCAGGGAGGTGACCAGGAACCCGATGGTCACCTTGACAGAGCTCCAGAGTTCCAGAAGCCACTCCTCAGTAAAAGGCACAAGACAGCCAGCTTGGAGTTTTCAAAAAGACACCTAAATGACTCACAGACCATGAGAAACAATATTCTCTGATTTGATGAAACCAAGATTGAACTCTTTGGCCTGAATGCTAAGCGTCACATCTGGATGAAACCTGGCACCATCCCTACAGTGAAGCATGGTTGTGGCCGCATTATGCAGTGGGGATGTTTTTCAGTGGCAGGGTTGGAGAGACTCGTGAGGATTGACGGAAAGATGAACGGAGCAAAGTACAGAGAGATCCTTGATAAAAACCTGCTCCAGAGCGCTCAGTGTCCCCTCAGCTGATTATCAGCTACAGTCACACACACGTGGATCTCGAAATACGATTATCTTCCTCAATAGTGTGCAGCAAATTCTACTAGATGAAAAGACTAAATTAGTATGACATCCTGCAAATTACTGCATAATACATTTCCAAAATGTAACATAAAATAAAAATATAAAAATAAAAAGTCCAACAGGACAACGACCCTAAGCACACAGCCAAGACAACTCAGGAGTAGCTTCGGGACAAGTCTCTGATTGTCCTTGAGTGGCCCAGCCAGAGCATGGACTTGAACCCAATCGAACATCTCTGGATAGACCTGAAAATGGCTGTGCATCAACGCTACCCATTCATCCAGACAGAGATTGAGCGGATCTGCAGAGAAGAATGAGAGAAATTCCCCAAATACAGGGTGTGCCAAGCTTGTAGCGTCAAACATAAAAAGAATCAAGGCTGTAATCGCTGCCAAAGATGCTCCAACAAAGTACTGACTAAAGGGTCTGAATACTTAAGTAAATGTGATATTTCATTTTTGAAAAATATTTATATACTTTATTTTTAATACAAAAAAAACAGTTTTTGCTTTGTCATTCTGGAATATCGTGTGTAGATTCATGAGGGGAAAAAACAATTTAATCCATTTTAGAAAAAGGCTGTATGTAGCGTAACAAAATGTGGAAAAAGTCAAGGGGTCTGAATACTTTCCGAAAGCACTCTAACTGACTCTTTTCCTGAATCATTCATTCTATATCCTGTCAGAATTTGAAAATAAATAGTAGGAATTTGGGGTATATGGAAAAATTTTTGTTTCATATTGTGACATTTTTTAAAAATGTATTATGCTTTAATTGCCAGGATGTCATACTCATTTCGGCTTTTCATCTAATAGAATTCCCTGCACACTATTGAGGAAAAAAATGGTATTTCGAGACCCACATGTGTGACTATAGCTGATCATCAGCAGTTAAATTACTAATTTGCAGTAAGATTAACCTAGTATGCTGTTATTGGTTGCTTGCTGCATTTGTTTTCACTAAACAGTACATTATAAATAGTACATAGCTCGATTAGTACACAGTTTGCAGTTAAAGTACGTAGTAGGCAAGACAGGTTTCGGACATGGCCTGTGAAAAACAACGAAAGAGACACAAAGAGAGAGAGAGAGAAGAAGAGACACATATTAGTGTTTCACCTAGGATTTTTTTTAACAAAGGTGGCAAAGGAAGCGGGATGGTGTCTGGTGCTCTTTGCTGGGGAGGTCCAGGGGAAATATAACTGATGCGAGCCATTGCAGCACTGTAGGGAGCTGATGAGCATGCAAGTTGAAGTCGGAAGAGAGAATGATTTATTTCAGCTTTTACTTCTTTCATCACATTCCCAGTGGGTCTGAAGTTTACATACACTCAATTAGTATTTGGTAGCATTGCCTTAAATTGTTTAACTTGGGTCAAACGTTTTGGGTAGCCTTCCAAAGTTGGGTCAGAGTCCAGAGTCAGCTTTTTAGGCCTCCTTGCTCGCACACGCTTTTTCAGTTCTGCCCACACATTTTCTATAGGATTGAGGTCAATGTTTTGTGATGGCCACTCCAATACCTTGACTTTGTTGTCCTTAAGCCATTTTGCCACAACTTTGGAAGAATGCTTGTGGCCATTGTCCATTTGGAAGACCCATTTGTGACCAAGCTTTAACTTCCTGACTGATGTCTTGAGATGTTGCTTCAATATATCCACATAATTGTCCTCCCTCATGATGCCATCTTTTGTGAAGTGCACCAGTAACTCCTGCAGCAAAGCACCCACACAGCATGATGCTGCCACCCCCGTGCTTCACGGTTGGGATGGTGTTCTTCAGCTTGCAAGCCTCCGCCTTTTTCCTCCATGGTCATTATGGCCAAACAGTTCTATTGTTGTTTCATCAGACCAAACGACATTTCTCCAAAAAGTATGATCTTTGTCCTCATGTGAAGTTGCAAACCGTAGTCTGGCTTTTTTATGCCGGTTTTGGAGCAGTGGCTTCTTCCTTGCTGAGCGGCCTTTCAGGTTATGTCGATATAGGACATGTTTTACTGTGGACATTTGTCCCTGTTTCCACCAGCATCTTCACAAGGTCCTTTGCTGTTGTTCTAGGATGGATTTGCACTGCACCAAAGTACGTTAATCTCTAGGAGACAGCACAAAGTAGATGACAGCACAAAGTAGTCATGCACAAGTAGATGTCCTAACCGACTTGCCAAAACTATAGTTTGTTAACAAGAAATTTGAAAAACGAGTTTTAATGACTCCAACCTAAGTGTATGTAAATGTCCGACTTAAACTGTATGTTGTAACTTGTCACTCTGAACGTAAAGGATAGTGCAAGATTTCCTACTTACCCAGAGTCCGATAATCTCATGGATACAATTTGTCTGCGTGCAGTTTGAAGGAATGACTGGCATGCTAGCTGTTTCCATTGACTGCTAAATTACTGGGTGCAAAGTTGATTGCATGTTTCTCGCAGAAACATGGCTGTCTTCAGACTGTAGTGCCACTCTTTTTGAAGCATCCCCCAGACTACAGCTTTTCATACTCTATCGGAAAAGAGGAAATGGGTGGGAGGACCATCTCTATTTTTACGAATGCTCTCACCTGTAAGGACATTTCATTTTGCGACTTTGGATCTTTAGAACATCATGCTATACTGTTTAAATGTCAGCCACCAGTCCTGGCTCTGTATAGGCCACCACAGCAATGCCCCACTTTCTTTACAGATTTTTCTGAACTATTGTCTATTGTCCTTGAGAACTATTATAAAATCATTGTGTTGGGCGATTTTAATATTCATGTTGAATATTCATGTTGAAGAAACTGACTCCAAGGCGATTGAATTCATGAATCTTTTGAACTCTATGGACTTTACTGGGCTATCGTACCTCTGAAGTTGCTACAGATTTGATTTAGTGTATAAACAATACACCATCACCTATTCTGTCTTCCTCTTGTGATGATTTAGTTGATAACTTTCATAGCAAATTAATAGCCATAGCTATTAATGGCTATAGCTCCAATGATGTTGAAAATGCCAAATCCAAACAGAGAGCCCCTTGGTTGGGTGAGGAAACAAATCAACTTAAGAGAAATTGCAGAAAGGCAATTGTGGAGGAAGTTGCAGATCCATTATGACTTTCTGAGAAAGCAACTTGGCATATATAGTACCAGTCAAAAGTTGACAGACCTACAGTACTCATTACAGGGTTTTTGTTTATTCTTACTATTTTCTACATTGTAGAATAATAGTGAAGACATCTGAACTATGAATTAACACATATGGAATCATGTAGTAACCAAGAAAATATATCACAAAACAAAATATATTTTAGATTCTTCAAAGTAGCCACCCTTTGCCTTGATGACAGCTTTGAACACTCTTGGCATTCTCTCAACCAGCTTCATGAGGTAATCACCTGGAATGCATTTCAATGAACAGTTGTGCCTTGTTAAAAGTTAATTTGTGGATTTGTATGCAGAAGATAGCCCTATTTGGTAAAAGACCCAAGTCCATATTATGGCAAGAACATGTCAAATAAGCAAAGAGAAACAACAGTCCATCATTACTTTAAGACATAAAGGTCAGTCAAGAACTTTGAAGGTTTCTTCAAGTGCAGTCGTAAAACCATCAAGCGCTATGATGAAACTGGCTCTCATGAGGACCGCCACAAGAAAGGAAGGCCCTGAGAGGATAAGTTCATTATAGTTAGCAGCGCCTCAGATTGCAGCCCAAATAAATGCTTCAAGTTCAGAGTAGACTGCATGAATCGGGCCTTCATGGTCGAATTGCTGCAAAGAAACCACTATTAAAGGACACCAATAACAAAAATAGACTTTCTTGGGCCAAGAAACACGAGCAATGGACATTAGACCGGGTGAAAATCAGTCTGTTGGTCTGATGAGTCCAAATGTGAGATTTTTGGTTCCAACCTCCGTGTCTTCATGAGACGCAGAGTAGGTGAACGGGTGATCTACGCGTGTGTGGTTCCCACCGTGAAGCATGCTTTATCTTGGCCATGTCACAGTTGTAAATGACAACTTGTTCTCAACTGGCCTACCTGGTTAAATAAAGGTGAAATAAAAATAAAAATAAAAGGAGGTGTGATTATGTGGGGGTGCTTTGCTGGTGACACTGTCTGCAATTTATTTAGAATTCAAGGCACGCTTAATTAACAAATTAGACACATTTGGGCTGTCGTGATACAACATTTTGAACAGAAATGCAATGGTTCATTGGATCAGTCTAAAACATTGCACATACACTGCTGCCATCGAGTGGGCAAAATATAAATTACACCTAGGCTGGAATAATACATCATAGCCTTTCTCTTGCATTTCAAAGATCGGTTTGTTTTTTCTTTGTATTATCTTTTACCAGATCTATTGTGTTATATTCTCCTACATTTCCACAAACTTCAAAGTGTTTTCTTTCAAATGGTACCAAGAAAATGCATATCCTTGCTTTAGGGCCTGAGCTACAGGCAGTTAGATTTGGGGATGTCATTCTAGGTGGAAATTGGAAAAAAAGATACTTAGGAGGTGAAGCAAATTCTGGAGAAATGGTTATTCAAACAGCTAAATCATTTTTTTACGTGCCAACTGTTTAAAAAAAAAGTTCCAATCTGGTTTACGTGCCACAGCACAGAGACAGCCTTAATTGAAGTGGTAAATGATCTTAGCGCTAACACAGATGCCATACAGCTCTCTGTCCTTGTACTTTTGGATTTAAGTGCTGCATTTGACACTGTTGACCATGATGTCCTTCTAGACAGACTAGAGAGGTGGGTTGGCTTTTCCCGTTCTAAATTGGTTGAGGACCTATTTAACAGGTCAATAGTTTTGTCACCCTTGCTGAACATAACTCAAAAACAGATACCACATGTGGCGTTCCACAAGGTTTGGGTCCAGTACTGTTCAGTTTATATACAGTGCATTCAGAAAGAATTCAGACCCCTTTACTTTTTCTACATTATGTTAC
Organism: Oncorhynchus keta; assembly: GCF_023373465.1. Taxonomy (NCBI): domain Eukaryota; kingdom Metazoa; phylum Chordata; class Actinopteri; order Salmoniformes; family Salmonidae; genus Oncorhynchus; species Oncorhynchus keta. The sequence continues at coordinate 36,727,372 of NC_068443.1, forward strand.
TTTACAGCCTTATTACAAAATGTATTACATTGTTTTTTTCCCATCATCAATCTACATACAATAATGAATAATGACAAAGCAAAAACCGATCTTTATACATTTTTGGCAAATGTATTCAAAATAAACAACTGAAATATCACATTTACATAAGTTTTCAGACCCTTTACTCAGTACCTTGTTGAAGCACCTTTGGCAGCGATTACAGCCTCGAGTCTTCTTGGGTATGACGCTACAAGCTTGGCACACCTGTATCTGGGTAATTTCTCCCACTCTGGAGCTCTGTCAGAGCGACCAAGGCCCTTCTCCCCCTGATTGCTCAGTTTGGCCGGGCGGACAGCTCTAGGAAGAGTCTTGGTGGTTATATACTTCTTCCATTTAAGAATGATGGAGGCCACTGTGTTCTAGGGGACTTTCAATGCTGCAGGCATTTTTTGGTACCTTTCTCCAGATCTGTGCATCGACACAATCCTGTCTCGGAACTCTACGGACAATTCCTTTGACCTCATGATTTGGTTTTTGCTCTGACATGCCCCCAACTGTGGGACCGTATCTTCTTGATGCACCCATCCTGTCAGCGGGATCATTTTCGTAAACATCCGCTGAAATGCAGAGCGCCAAATTCAAATTAAATTACTGAAAATATTTCATTTTCATGAAATCACAAGTGCAATATAGCAAAACACAGCTTAGCTTGTTGTTAATCCACCTGGTGTATCATATAAAAAAAACATTAAAAGCTTTTCGGCGAAAGCATACCAAGCGTTTATGTAAGGACATCTCTCTCAGCAGACAAAACATTACAAACAGCTAGCAGCAAAGTAGATTGGTCACGAAAGTCAGAAAAGCAATAAAATGAATCGCTTACCTTTGATGATCTTCGGATGTTTGCACTCACGAAGACTCCCAGTTACACAATAAATGTTCCTTTTGTTCCATAAAGATGATTTTTATATCCAAAATACCTCCATTTGGTTGGCGCGTTATGTTCAGAAATCCACAGGCTCGAGCGGTCACGACGGGGCAGACGAAAATTCCAAATAATTTTCGTAAAGTTCGTAGAAAGATGTCAAACGTTTTTTATAATCAATCCTCAGTTTGTTTTTACAATATATAATCGATAATATTTCAACCGGACCTTAGATTTTTCAGTAGGAGTGAGAGAGAAAATGTCTGCTCCACTCTGTTGGCACATGCAAAATGCTGCTGGCACTCAGCCATCCACTGATGCGATGTGATCGTTCTCGCCCATTTTTCAGAATAAAAGACTGAAACTATGTCTAATGACTGTTCAGACCATGTGGAAGCCATAGGAAAAGGAACCTGGTTGATATCCCTTTAAATGGAGAGAAGGCATGCAATGGAACAGAGAGCTTTCACAATAAGAGGCACTTCCTAGTTGGATTTTCCTCAGGTTTTCGCCTGCAATATCAGTTCTGTTATACTCACAGACAATATTTTGACAGTTTTGGAAACTTTAGAGTGTTTTCTATCCTAATCAATTATATGCATATTGTAGCTTCTGGACCTGAGAAATAGGCAGTTTAATTTGGGTACGTTTTTCATCCAAACATCAAAATACTGCGTGCCTTTCCAAATAATGTCCAATCAATTGAATTTACCACAGGCCGGACTCCAAGTTGTAGAAACATCTCAAGGATGATCAATGGAAACAGGATGCACCTGAGCTCGATTTCGAGTGTCATAGCAAAGGGTCTGAATACTTATGTAAATAAGATATTTCTGTTTTTTATTTCTAATAATATTGCACAAAATTATAAAATCCTGTTTTTGCTTCGTCATTATGTTGCATTGGGTTTAGATCGATGAGAATTTGTTCAAATGTAATCCGTTTTAGAATAAGGCTGAAACAAAATGTGGAAAAAGTGAAGGTGTCTGAATGCTTTCCGAATGCTCTGTATGTTACCCATTGGCAGCGTTATAAGAAAGCACAGTATTTCCACTGCTACGCAGACGATATACAACTTTACATTATTAGACTGTATTAGTGATTGAAATAATTGGATGGCTCACAACTTCCTCCAGCTAAATCAAGACAAGACTGAGGCAACAATTATTGGAGCCAAAGGACAGAGAGAGAATCTGGCCGCACATTTTCATTCACAGGCAATAAAGATAAAACACCAAGTAAAAAAACCGAGGTGTCATTTTAGATTCTGAACTCAACTTCGAGTCGCACACCACCTGAGGAACATTGCGAAGGTGTGGCCGTTTCTATCTCAGGCTGATACAGAGAGACTCGTCCATGCTTTTATTACAAGCAGGCTTGGCTAAAGTAATGCTCTCCTGTCTGGTCTACACAAAAAAAGCCATTGATTGGTCAACTGCAAAGCATACAAAATGCTGCCGCACGGGTACTGACCAAGACCAGATGGAGAGCACACATTACACTGGTTTTGAAGTCTGCACTGGCTGCCTGTGAGTTTCAGAATTCATTTTAAGATGATTTGGTTTTTAAATCAATCCACAATTGTGCACCCTTGTACAGTACATGTCAGACATGCTTTTGAGTTATGTACCCAGTAAGTCCTTCAGGTCCTCTGGCGCCGGCCTTTTAACTATCCCAAAGCCTAGGACCAAGAGACATGAAGAGGCAGCTTTTAGTTACTATGCCTACAGCCTCTGGAATGCACTGCAAGAGAAACTGAGGGGGCCAAAACTGAGGACATTTAAAAGAGATCTAAAAACACCTTTTTAGCTTTGCTTTTCCTTAGGGTGATTTTCTTTTTTTGTCATTGAGTTTTATTGTTATTATTTTGTTTTTTATCCTCTTATGTTTGTGTAATAAATATTTATATTTTTATTTTCATAGTTTATTCATGTTTTGCGTTGCATTTATGTCTAAAATGTGCTATAAAAATAAAGCTTGATGAATTAATATAGGGGAAACACTGCACACAAAGTAGAGAGACGGACCACTCCTGTATCTCCCGCTGTGAAGGGAGGGATCACAAGTTTTGTTTCTCATGTGAGAGAACGTTGAAGGGGTAGTGATCAAACCCCTCAGGTACCTGGCTCTCTCTCTCTCTCCCTCCCTCCCTCCCTCTGCCTGAGCCTGTCAGAGGAGGAAAAGATCCCACTGTTCCGCCATTTATCCATCCTTCCCACTCTCTTTCCTTTTTGTGCTCTGTTATTTCATCTCCCCACTCGCTGCCTGTGAAGTGAGGCAGGCCCCGGACATGAAACACAGGTGATGTACTTCAAAAGGACGGCCGTGTCTTCAGGGGCCTGTGTCTGATTCTGACACCAACTCAACTCTCAGCCCACGTAAGCCATTCAAACGGAGAGGAACACAGTAACAGAGACCTTTTGACTGTTATTTTGGTTTTTATCCACCTGATTTAACAGTCTGGAAATCCAGACTGAATTCAGCTCTGTTTCAAGTTAGTTTCAAGTGATTCAGCCTGGAATTCCAGGATACTGATTTCAAGACTCGCTATGAGCATTAATAAGAGGACAATTGCTGGATTTCAGTTTTCTGTAGAGATTTAAAGTGCAAAAAGCAATGTGAAAATACCTTAAAGTACTACTTAAGTTGTTTTTATATGGTACAGTTGAAGTCGGAAGTTTACATACACCTTAGCCAAATACATTTAAACTCAGTTTTTCACCATTCCTGACATTTAATCCTAGTAAGAATTCCCTGTCTTAGGTCACATTTTAAGAATGTGAAATGTAAGAATAATAGTAGAGAGAGTAATTTATTTCAGCTTTTATTTATTTCATCACATTCCCAGTGGGTCAGAAGTTTACATACACTCAATTAGTATTTGGTAGCATTGCCTTTAAATTGTTTAACTTGGGTCAAACATTTCGGGTAGCCTTCCACAAATAAAATCACATTTTATTTGTCAAATACACATGGTTAGCAGATGTTAATGTGAGTGTAGCGAAATGCTTGTGCTTCTCGTTCCAACAATGCAACAATAGCCAACGAGTAATCTAACCTAACAATTTCACAACAACAACCTTATACACACAAGTGTAAAGGGATGAAGAATATGTACATAAAAATAGATGAATGAGTGATGGTACAGAACGGCATAGGCAAGATGCAGTAGATGGTTTCGAGTACAGTATATACATATGAGATGAGTAATGTAGGGTATATAAACATTATATTAAGTGGCATTGTTTAAAGTGGCTAGTGATACATTTTTACATCAATTTTTCCATTATTAAAGTGGCTGGAGTTGAGTCAGTATGTTGGCAGCAGCCACTCAATGTTAGTGGTGGCGGTTTAACAGTCTGATGGCCTTGAGATAGAAGCTGTTTTTCAGTCTCTCGGTCCCTGCTTTGATGCACCTGTACTGAACTCGTCTTCTGGATGATAGCGGGGTGAACAGGCAGTGGTTCGGGTGGTTGTTGTCCGTGATGATCTTTATGGCCTTCCTGTTTGCCCCCGGTGATGCATTTTGCAGACCTCACTACCCTCTGGAGAGCCTTATGGTTGTGGGCGAAGCAGTTGCCGTACCAGGAGGTGATACAGCCCAACAGGATGCTCTCGATTGTGCATCTGTAAAAGTTTGTTTAGTGCTTTTGGTGACAAGCCGAATTTCTTCAGCCTCCTGAGGTTGAAGAGGCTCTGCTGCGCCTTCTTCACCACTCTGTCTGTGTGGGTGGACCAATTCAGTTTGTCCGTGATGTGTACGCCGAGGAACTTAAAACTTACTACCCTCTCCACTACTGTCCCGTCGATGTGAATAGGGGGGTGCTCCCTCTGCTGTTTCCTGAAGTCCACGATCATATCCTTTGTTTTGTTGACGTGTCAGGTTATTTTCCTGACACCACACTCCGAGGGCCCTCACCTCCTCCCTGTAGGCAGTCTCGTCGTTGTTGGTAATCAAGCCTACCACTGTAGTGTCGTCTGCAAGCTTGATGATTGAGTTGGAGGCGTGCGTGGCCACGCAGTCGTGGGTGAACAGGGAGTACAGGAGAGGGCTCAGAACGCACCATTGTGGGGCCCCAGTGTTGAGGATCAGCGGGGTGGAGATGTTGTTACCTATCCTCACCAGGGCGGCCCGTCCGGAAGTCCAGTACCCAGTTGCACAGGGCGGGGTCGAGACCCAGGGTCTCGAGCTTGATGACGAGTTTGGAGGGTACTATGGTGTTAAATTCTGAGCTGTAGTCGATGAACAGCATTCTTACTCTTGTCCAGATGGGTTAGGGCAGTGTGGTTGCGATTGTGTCGTCTGGACCTATTAGGGCGGTACGCAAATTGGAGTGGGTCTAGGGTGTCAGGTAGGATGGAGGTGATATGGTCCTTGACTAGTCTCTCAAAGCACTTCATGACGGAAGTAATTTAGTAATTTAGCTCGGTGTGCGAGTTCATTAGAACGTGCGTTGAAGATGTCGTTCCCATAGCAACGATTAAAACATTCCCTAACCAGAAACCGTGGATTGATGGCAGCATTCGTGTGAAACTGAACAGTTGCAAACCGTAGTCTGGCTTTTCTATGGCGGTTTTGGAGCAGTGGCTTTTTCCTTGCTGAGCGGCATTTCAGGTTATGTCGATACAGGACTCGTTTTACTGTGGATATAGATACTTTTTTTTTACCTGTTTCCTCCAGCATCTTCACAAGGTCCTTTGCTGTTGTTCTAGGATTGATTTGCACTTTTCGCAGCAAAGTACGTTCATCTCTAGGAGACAGAACGCGTCTTCTTCCTTAGCGGTATGATGGCTGTGTGGTCCCATGGTGTATATACTTGCATACTATTGTTTGTACAGATCAATGTGGTACCTATAGGCATTTGGAAATTGCTGGTGGTCTATTTTCTTTTTATTTTCCCATTATGTCAAGCAAAGAGGCGCTGAGTTTGAAGGTTGGCCTTGAAATACATCCACAGGTACACCTCCAATTGACTCAAATGATGTCACTTAGCCTATCAGAAGCTTCTAAAACCATTGCATAATTTTCTAGAATTTTCCAAGCTGTTTAAAGGCACAGTCAACTTAGTGTATGTAAACTTCTGACCCACTGGAAATGTGATACAGTGAATTATAAGTGAAATAATCTGTCTATGAACAATTGTTGGAACAATGACTTGTGTCATGCACAAAGTAGATGTCCTAACCGACTTGCCAAAACTATAGTTTGTTAACAAGAAATGTTGTGTAGTGGTTGAAAAAAAATAGTTTTAATGACTCCAACCTAAGTCTATACTGTATATATACAGTAGTCCACCTGTGGTAAATTAAATTGATTGGACATGATTTGGAAAGGCACACACCCATTTACTGTATATAAGGTCCCACAGTTCAAAACGCTTGTCAGTGCAAAAACCAAACCATGAGGTCAAAGGAATTGTCTTTAGAGTGCCGAGACAGGATTTTGTCGAGGCACAGATCTGGGAAAGTTTGGCCTCTAAAAAAATGTCTGCAGCATGGAAGGTCCACCAAGAACGCAGAAGTTTGGAACCACCAAGACTCTTCCTAGAGCTGGCTGCCAGGCCAAACTGGGCAATCAGGGGAGAAGGGACTTGGTCAGGTAGTTGACCAAGAACCCGATGGTCACTCCGATAGCGCTCTAGAGTTCCTTTGTGGAGATGGGTGAAGCTTCCAGAAGGACAACCATCTCTGCAGCACTCCACCAATCAGGACTTTATGGTACAGTGGCTAGACAAAATCCACTCTTCAGGAAAAGCAACATGACAGCCCCCTTGGATTTTGCCAAAAGGCACCTATAGACTCTCAGTGCATGAGAAACAAGATTCTCTGGTCTGATGATACCAAGATTGAACTCTTTGGCCTGAATGCCAAGTGTCACTTCTGGAGGAAACCTGGCACCATCCCTACGGTGAAGCGTGGTGGAGGCAACATCATGCTGTGGGGATGTTTTTCAGGGACTTGGAGACTACTCAGGATCAAGGCAAAGATGAACGGAGCAAACTACAGAGAGATTCTTGATGAAAACCTGCTCAGGACCTCAGACTGGGGCGAAGGGGACAGCGACCCTAAGCAAACAGGCAAGACAACGCAGGGTCGCTTCGGGACAAGTCTCTGAATGTTCTTGAGTGTCCCAGCCAGAGCCCGGGCTTGAACCTGTTTGAATATCTCTGAAGACATCTTTGAATAGCTGTGCAGCAATGCTCCCCATCCAATCTGACAGAGCTTGAGAGGATCTGCAGAGAAGAATGAGAGAAACTCCCCAAATACAGGATGTGCCAAGCTTGTAGCGTCATACCCAAGAAGACTTGAGGCTGTAATCGCTGCCAAAGGTGCTTCAACAAAGTACTGAGTAAAGGGTTTGAATAGTTATGTCAATGTGATATTTCAGTTTTTTTTCATACACTTATAGAAGTTTTTTCTTTGTCATGATATTTTTTTTTGTGAAAGGTTGACGAGGAAGGTAACAAAATGTGGAAAAAGTCAAGTGGTCTGAATACTTTCCCAAAGGCACAAATTAATGTTGTTAACGCGATCCAAAACCGGTCCATTTTCAATTGCATTCTGCGTCAGGTGGGCATTATTTGGAAACCTGTTCTATTGCCAACATGACTAGCTAAGTTATAAAATATGATAAGTGTTCGGTTTACACAATGCAATTCAGGGAAACCAATCATAATGTTGGCGCCCATAGAAAGGAGTCCTGAGTGCATTCAGGTGTGTGTGCTGAGGCAAATTTTCTTCACAATAGACAAACATCGACTCATTCTGTTCAGAACAACCAAGGGTATGACACCATGTCATCTTGTAACTGTAGGCTACATCAAACATAGTGATAAGACACTGTATATGACGTGAGTTTTATGATATGGAAATGTGAAATGCACATTTGGACGGGTGTTTGGCTTGCTGGTATGACATCAAGGCAGTATTTATTATAATCCTCAACGTCTCATCTTTCAAAATACATAGAGTCCTCTTAATTTACAGCATTTCCCTCATTCAGACATCAAAAAAAATGTGCGGGGGGATGGGAGCAACTTCTTGTTGTGCGAGGTGCTCAAGTTCAGAACGGCTGTCAGTCAAAACCCATACAGCGTTGGGAAGCACAGAGCCTGAGCTCTTACTTCATGTGTAGCATGATACTGTACAGCCACTGCATTCTAATTTAGGAATTTATCAGTGCCCAAATTGAAAATGTTCAACCCGTCACTGGAGGTTGGGGGCACCTTAATTGGTGTCTATGTGCTTAATGCCATATTGTTACAGCCATCATTATGAGTCATCCTCTCCTCAGCAGCCTCCCTTGCAACTTGTATACATACATATACATTAAGGCAGCCCCCCGCACCTCTCTGATTCAGAGGGGTTGGGTTAAATGCGGAAGACACATTTCAGTTGAATGCATTCAGTTGTACAACTGCCTAGGTATACATCTTTCCCATTCCCTTATATACATTCACCTCAAATTATTGGCACCTTTGATAAAGATGAGCAAAAAAGACTGTATAAAAGAAATTATGCAAATACTGAGGTATATTGTATGCTACAAAAACATTAAACATTTTATTATTTTATACTAATACAATTGCTCAGAGAAGGAGAATTTGTTTGTAAAAATGTTTTATTGGCACCCCTGTTTTCAATACTTTGTGCACCATTCCCTTGCATGGAAAAGAGCACCGAGACGTTTTCTTTGTTTTATGAGATTGGAGAACACAATGGGATGGATCTTATACCATTCCTCAGTACATAATCTTGATATCCTTCAGTCTGTACTCATGGATTATGCTGAAGTACTGAAGTACTGAAATTCCCACAGAAGAAAGTTGTTCCTTAATGTTCTCGTAAACAATGTGAAAACATGACTTTAAATAGAACCATGAGGAAACCTGTAGAAAATGTTAGCTTAAATACTGAAATTCCCACAGAACTTAACATTCTATGAACAATCTGAGAACATTCCAAATGTCAAACCAGTTGGAGAACGTTCCTAGGACAATACCACAATTTAAATGAAATGTAACCATGGTTGAAGTTTTAGGAAACATTCTGTTAAAGTAATCTGCTACAATCTGCTGAGAATGTTCCAAAGCCAAACAACTATCCTGCAGCGTTACCAGAAAGCTGTGGAAAGGTTGTATGCAAAAAATAACCGTAGGGCAACCACGCTCTTACCAAGCTCTAAGAAGCATATGGTTCTCAGAACGTTACAGTATGTGTTAGCTGCGCTGGTACTTGGTAGAGTTCAGAGCTCCAGGTGTTTATGTTTGTTGGTCGCTCTCAATAAAGGCTTTTTTTCCCCGCACACCTCCACGTCTGATTGTAGATTAAGAGACTTGGTAAACCCAAGATGAGACCGAATTCTGTGATTTTACCAACTGTGGCTTTTGGACTTCTCTTTGCCTCCAAAACCATCATCTTCACAACCAGGGCAAGTTCACCACTGTTACAGTGGTTTTAAAATTCTTAATTATTGCCCTAATAGTGAAACATTTCATTTTTTAGCTATTGTTTTCAACACATTGCCTTGCTTTTATGGAGGTCAACAACCATTTGTCTCTTTTCACCTGTGTGTTTTGCCTTTCCCCACGGTGATAAACTGATTTTACCTAATTTTAATTACGTTCATATTTGAGTTATTTAACAGACACTCTTTATCCAGAGCAACTTACAGTAGCGATTGCATACATTTTCATTCTGACCCCTTGTGGGTATTGAACCCACAAGCCTGTTTCTGTAGGCACCATGTTTTACCAACTGAGCAACATGGGACCTAGTGAAACAGGAGGACATCGAAGGCCACAATACATGTCCTTAAACTCAACATTTTTAAAAAGTTGACTTTTTTATGACTTGTACAAAAATGACTTGTATTAAGTATAAAATAATTATCTTTTTTTTTTGCACATACAACTTCCCTTTTTATTCGTCATTTAACAGATGCTCTTATCCAGAGCGACTTGCAGGACTTACGGTTAAGTGACTTGCTGAACGGCACATCAACATATTTGTGACCTACTCAGCTCAGGGAATCGAGCCGGCACCTTTCAGTTACTGGCCCAACAACCTTAACCCCTAGGCTACCTGCCGCCCTACAATATAGCTCAGTATCTGTATAATTTATTTGATACAGTCTTTTTTGGAGGTGACTGTATCTCGCCTAGCAAGTCGAGACAAGAGTTGATTAAATCATAAAATCACATTCCCCAGATTGAAATGCTATGTCAGATTATGTATTAAATCATGTCTTAAATATCTGATCCTTTGAAAGGAATTTAATCAGAGCTGGTTGTAATAAATTAGATCAAAGGTTAGATGATTAGCTCTAATGAGACTTCTGTGTTTCTTAGAGAGTCTCAGGGTTCAAAGTCAAACTGGATTAAAGACCAGTTGGCTACCTGGAGGTACTGTCGTCTGTTTTTAGATGGTGATGTCATCCTGAGCAAGGTTTGCATAATTGTATCCCTTACTGAATAGATTCTGGCTCAATTCACCCAGACAGACAGTATAGCCTTTATTTGTTTGACAAAGAGACCAAAAATAAGTATATCTGTCTCGTCTAAGGCCTGTGGGCAGAATACGGTCCGTGAGCCCATTCAATCCGGAGGTTTGAGTTTTTGGGGGAGGAGATAAATATTTTTTTTTGGGGGGTTAAAAAAACACTCCAGGCCACAGTTGAACGTCTAAAACTATATATAAATATGTAAATCATTCTAATGGACCTATATATTTTCAAATAACTTGCCTTTTTATGGACACATAGATTTTGACAAACAAATTGGTCCCCAAAAAATCTATGCAACCCGTTGAATTTCAAAATCCCGATATGGCCTTCGAGACAGAATTTTTGCTCACCCCCGTGTGGGTCTGTTCCATCTTCCATGGTCAAATCACTAAATTACTATTGTCAGTGTTGAAAGAGCTCATTCACAGAGGTACTGTCGTAACTTTGTAGAGTTAGAATTGGAAGTTGAACAGAAGGACTGTGTTCATGCAGTAGCATTTACACAATGTTTCAAGGTGCATGATTCTGTGCACACTGCAGTTTTTGTTGTTGTAAAGGTGCGTGAGTGTGTATGTGCAGCACACACGTGCGTGTGTGCACTTTGCAGTGTGTGTGTCCCTTTATCTGAGTATGTGTTTTCAGTGTAAGTGGTGATGATTTGTCATAAGGACAATGGCTTGCTCAGGTCCGCACTGACTACAATGGATTGCATTTGGCCCATGTACCGTTTTTCATCAGGTCTTAATGTTCTCATCATTGTGTGGGGGCATCTCGCTTCATCCAACACTGATGTATCACCAAAGTAGGTTACTCCTGATATAATCTGTTATCTAATAGGGATCTAAGGTCCGTTCTGTGTTTTCTTACCAATGGCTAAGGTTAGGATTGCGGGAGGGTAAGCTGACCCTAGGTCTGTGCCTAGAGGCGTTTTTTTTTTGAGGATGGCACCCCATATCGAAATATTTTTCCACCGGCACAGTTTTCACAAATTCACAAATAGCGATTAAATATTCACTTACTTTTTGAAAATCTTCCTAATTTGTCATCCAAAGGTTCCCAGCTATAACATGTAGTGTTGTTTTGTTATATAAAATCCTTCTTTATACCCCAAAAAGTCTGTTTAGTTGGCACCATCGATTTGAGTGATCCACTCGTTCAACGTGCAAAGGAAGGTATCTGCAAATCTACCCCTAAACTTTGTTTCAACAAATCAAAATTAATTTCTATTTACTTCTCATATACCCTAAAATGTTCAATAGGAAACTGTTCTGTCTTCATCGTTCGCACATACACAAATTTTCAAGACTGTGTCCCTGTACTAAAACTGATATTTTGTATTTGTTTTGGAAGTTGCAAACCTGAAACCTTGAACTGCTGACACCTGAGCCATAGGAATTGCATCCTGGGAGCTTGAATTCAGTATGCCCCTATACTTTCCATCGTAAGAGCATGGTCCCTCAAAAAAAATCATTCAGGTTGGTTTTTCTTTTGATTTTCTCCTACTATATCTATTATGTTATATTCTCCTACATACTTTTAATATTTCTACAAACTTCAGGTTGTCGATATAGGACTCGTTTTACTGTGGATATAGATACTTTTGTACCTGTTTCCTCCAGCATCTTCACAGGGTCCTTTGCTGTTGTTCTGGGATTGATTTGCACTTTTCACACCAAAGCACGTTGATCTCTAGGAGACAGAACGTGTCTCCTTCCTGAGCGGCATGACGGCTGCGTGGTCCCATGGTGTTTATACTTGCGTACTATTGTTTGTACATACAGTATGAACGTGGTACCTTCAGGCGTTTGGAAATTGCTCCCTAAGGATGAACCAGACTTTTGGAGGTCTACCATTTTTTTCTGAGGACTGGATGATTTCTTTGATTTTCCCATGATGTCAAGCAAAGAGACCCTGAGTTTGAAAGTAGGCCTTGAAATACATCCACAGGTACACCTCCAATTGACTCAAATTATGTCAATTAGCCTATCAGAAGCTTCTAAAGCTCTGACATTTTCTGGAATTTTCCCAGCTGTTTAAAGGCACGGTCAATTTAGTGTATGTAAACTTCTGACCCACTGGAATTGTGATACAGTGAATTATAAGTGAAATAATCTGTCTGTAAACAATTGTTGGAAAAATTACTTGTCATGCACAAAGTAGATGTCCTAGCCGACTTGCCAAAACTATAGTTTGTTCACAAGAAATATGTGGAGTGGTTGAAAAACAAGTTTAAATGACTCCAACCTAAGTGTATGTAAACTTCCGACTTCAATTGTATACTCCCTCTCTGGCCTCTATGTCATCAGGCTGCTGATTGTCCCGCATACCTGTCACCTCGTGACACTCACCTGGACTCCATCACCTCCTTGATTAATCTTACCTATCTATACCTGTCAATCCCATTGGTTCTTCCCTCAGGTGTTATTGACTCTGTTTTCATGTCGGTGCGTTGGTTGTGTTTTTGCTTTTGTTTATTTATTAAAACACTCAACTCCCTAAAATTGCTTCCCGACTCTCAGCGCACTCCTTACAGTACTGGTACCGAGTCAGTATGCGGTGTGTAGGTAGGGGTGAAGTGACTATCCATAGATAATAAACAGCAGTAGCAGCAGTGTACAAAACAAATGGAGGGGTGGGGGGTCAATGTAAATGGTCCGGTGGCCATATACCAGTCATTAACACGAGAACTGCCTGTCTTTTCAGCCTAAAACGACCCGCTAGAGAACGTTGCCCGGGAGTCCCCTTTTATACACATCAGATACTCAGAATACTATATATATATGTAGAATACTCAAAAACAGTTATTTCAAAGAACATAATAGCATTTAAATGTATTTATGTTACTCTAGGCTACAAGTAAAAATAAAAAAAACACTAGTTCAAGTCCATCACGAAGAAGTCCATTATAATTTGATTTTGGCAGGTCTAAAAGTCAGAGGCTCCGTATGGTGAGTGTGATGCAATTGAGGCGCCTCCGTAGGCATGCGGAGGCTAAATTGAGCTACATACCTCATCACCTCACAAATGTTGTAATAATGCGAAGGGCTCCATATAACTTCGTACGGCTTGACATTGGTTGACTGTAGGTTTGGTGCGGGAGGTCCTGTATAAACACAAACTCACTTCCTTGACAACTTCATTCATAGCAGCTCTGCTCGACAGCGCTGCTCTGCTACGCAAAGCGCACGAAGTATGAATGCTTTCTGCAGGCCATATCACTGTAAATGCTGTTCGGCCACTGCAGATATTGGATTGACCACGCAGAACCTTTTAAGAAACATTGTAGAAATAATCAAATGTATTTAAAAGAAAATAGAATAGCATTTTTAAAGTTTATTATGTTGTATTTGCTTAGTAGCCAGGGCAATGCTGCCGTGCAAGTGATCATGTGCTGAATGCATGGACAGTGCAGGTATATAAATTTGGAAATAGAGCTGCACTTCTTGAATTTTGAGAGTTATTTGACAAAGGTAAGTGTCATAGAAACTGCACAATATTATATTTCTGATACTACAGTATATATAAATACAAATGTTTTATCTGCATGTGACTCTGAAGGAGGATTTGGTAAAGGGATGCTCCTTTCTCTACATCTGTCAATTATGCTTCCATCTCTTTATACAATGTACAATTTGACAACTGATAATACTCATCAGGCTATTGTCAATGATAATCTTGTCTATAGGGTAAGTCTTATTATGTGTGAAATGAGTTTCGGCATAATTTAGGTGTAGTTTAGATGGGCCGGCTGTGCATGCTGACTAGCATCGTTTGGTTCGACTCGCTCATCAACTTGGATTGAGTCAAATACATGTTTTGCATTATTCTAAAGGCCCACTGCAACACATATTATGCTGTCGTTTCGCCGTATATAAATGTGATTAGTAATGGAGTTATAGTAAATAAAACAGTCCCGTAACAGCTTATTTTTACAAAGTAAAATGTAAAAGTGAATGGTATCATCCCGCAAGGCATGCGGTCAAATGAATAACATGAGCACCAACGTTGATAAATAGGCAAAGCACAAACTCATTATTATACAATTGTTGTTCTAAATTAAAATCAACCTCTTCACCTTATCATTCAGTTAGGCCTAATTTAATTTTGATTCTGAAGTAATGTGCAACAATTATCGCCCATTTGTCCATTTGTCATTCATTCAGTGAGGAGAGAGAGACATGTTGTGGGATGTTGCTTTTTTGGGGGAGCAATTTATTTTATCTACAAAATCAAACGTCAGTGGCTGTTGGCCTGTTAAAAATATTTATATGAGTAGACCGCTGATTGGCCAGCTCTTCCTCCTCAGGAGGATGACATCATCCTCTATGAGGTAATAGAAAGCATTTTTTAGAAGGTATTTTTTAGATTAGCGTTTGAAGTGGTGCTCTCAACTTTAAAAAAGTTGTTAACTGAATTCATTTCTACCAAAGACAGTACGAACTCTGTGTTAGAATTATCATTGATCTCCTCACAAAGCTATCCCTTTTTCTTTCTTTCTATGCCCCCAAATGTTTGGACATACATGGTAAAGT